>NW_027227334.1:0-93754 GCF_037783145.1 Equus przewalskii | reverse complement strand
GACATTCCAAAATCACCTGCCGGGTACGCCAGAAGCACTTGGCGGACGCTCCGGAATCACCTGTCGGGCGTGCCGGAACCACCTCTCAGACTTGCCAGAACCATGTTCTGGACACGCGGGTACCACCTGCCGAGTATGCCGGAACCAGCTGATCCACTCCCCAGAACCACCTAGTGGACACGCCAAAATCAACTGCCGGCTACGCCGGAACCACTCGGCAGACACTCCGGAATCACATGCCAGGCATTCAGGAACCACCTCTCAGAGGTGCCAGAACCACATGCTGGACACTCCGGAATCACCTGCGGGGCATGCCGGAACCACCTGCCGGACATGGCGGAACCACCGGCTCGACTCGCCGGACCCATTGCCGGCCATGCAAAATCACCTGCCGGCTACGCCAGAACCACTTGGCGAACACTCCGGAATCACCTGCCGGGCATGGCGGAGCCACCTCTCAGACATGCCGGAACTACATGCCAATGACACTGGAAGCACCTGCCGAGCACTCCAGAACCACCTGCTCGACTCACCAAAACCACCTGCTGGACACGCCAAAATCACCTGCCGGCTACGCCACAACCATTTGGTGAACTCTTCGGAAACACCTGCCGGGCTGGCTGGAACCACCTTCCGGTCACGCCAACATCACCTGCCAGCTATGCCAGAACCACTTGGCGGACACCGTGGAAACACCTGTCGGGCCTGCCGGAACCACCTATCAGACGTGACAGAACCATGTGCCTGAGATGCCGGAACCACACCCCGAACATACCGAAACCACCTGCCAGACCCGCCTGAACCACCTGCCGAGCACGCCGGAACCAACTACTCGACTCGCTAGAACCACCTACCTGACACGCTAAAATCACCTGCCGGGTATGCCACAACCACTTGGTGGACACTAAGGTATCATCTGCCGGACATGCCAGAACCAGCTCTCAGACACACCAGAACCACGTGCCAGACACGCCGGAAGCACCTGCTGATCATGCCTGAGCCAAATGCTCGACTTGCAAGAAACACCTGCCAGACACGCCAAAATCACCTGCCGGGTACGCCAGAACCACATGGCGGACACTCCGGAATCACCTGTCGGGCATGCCGGAACCAACTCTCAGGCGTGCCAGAACCTCGTGCCGGACACGCCACAACCACCTGCCGGACAGACCGGAAACACCTGCTGGACACGCCAGAACAACTCGGCAGACACTCCGGAATCACATGCCAGGCATCCCGGAACCACCTCTCAGAGGTGCCAGAACCAAATGCCGGACACTCCGGTATCACCTGCCGGGCATGCAAGAGCAACCTCTCAGAGGTGCCAGAACCACATGCCGGACACTCCGGTATCACCTGTCGGGCATGCCGGAACCAACTCTCAGACGTGCCAGAACCTCGTGCCGGTCACGCCAGAACCACCTGCCGGACAGACCGGAACCACCTGCTAGACACGTCGGAACCACCGGCTCGACTCGCCGGAACCACCGCCGGACATGCAAAATCACCTGCCGGCTACGCCAGAACCACTTGGGGAACACTCCGGAATCACCTGTCGGGCATGCCGGAACCACCTCTCAGACTTGCCAGAACCATGTTCCGGACACGCCGGTACCACCTGCCGAGTATGCCGGAACCACCTGATCCACTCCCCAGAACCACCTGCTGGACTCGCCAGAATCACCTGCCGGCTACGCCAGAACCACTCGGCAGACACTCCGGAACCACCTGCCGGGCATGCCGGAACCACCTCTCAGACGTGCCAGAACCATGTTCCGGACACGCCAGTACCACCTGCCGAGCTCGCCGGAACCACCTGCTGTACACGCCAAAATCACATGCCGGCAACTCCAGAATCACTCGGCAGACAATCCGGAATCACCTGCCGGGCTGGCTGGAACCACCTGCCGGTCACGCAAACATCACCTTTCAGATACGCCAGAACCACTTGGCGGACACTCCGGAATCACATGCCAGGCATTCCGGAACCACCTCTCAGAGCTGCCAGAACCAAATGCCGGAGACTCCAGCATCACCTGCCGGGCATGGCGGAACCACCTCTCAGACATGCCGGAACCACATGCCAATGACACCGGAAGCACCTGCCGAGCACGCCAGAACCACCTGCTCGACTCGCCAAAACCACCTGCTGGACACGCCAAAATCACCTGCCGGCTACGCCAGAACCACTCGGCAGACACTCCGGAACCACCTGCTGGGCATGCCGGAACCACCTCTCAGAGGTGCCAGAACCACATGCCGGACACTCCGGAATCACCTGTCGGGCATGCCGGAACCAACTCTCAGACGTGCCAGAACCTCGTGCCGGTCACGCCAGAACCACCTGCCGGACAGACCGGAAACACCTGTTGGAAACGCCGGAACCACCGGCTCGACTCGCCGGAACCACCACCGGACATGCAAAATGACCTGCCAGCTACGCCAGAACCACTTGGCGAACACTCCGGAATCACCTGTCGGGCATGCCACAACCACCTCTCAGACTTGCCAAAACCATGTTCCGGACACGCCGGTACCACCTGCCGAGTATGCCGGAACCACCTGATCCACTCCCCAGAACCACCTGCTGGATACGCCAGAATCACCTGCCGGCTACGCCAGAAGCACTCGGCAGACACTCCGTAACCAACTGCCGGGCATGTCGGAACCACCTCTCAGAGGTGCCAGAACCACATGCCAGACACTCCGGAATCACCTGCCGGGCATGCCGGAACCATCTCTCAGACTTGCCAGAACCATGTTCCGGACATGCCGGAACCACCTGCCGAGCTCGCCGGAACCACCTGCAGGACACGCCAAAATCACCTGCCGGCTACGCCAGAACCACTCGGCAGACACTCCGGAATCACATGCCGGGCATTCCGGAACCACCTCTCACAGGTGCCAGAACCAAATGCTGGACACTCCGGTATCACCTGCCGGGCATGCCGGAACCACCTCTCAGAGTTGCCAGAAGCACATGCCTGACACTCCGGAATCACCTGCCGGGCATGCCGGAACCACCTGCTGGACATGCCGGAACCACCGGCTCGACTTGCCGGAACCATTGCCGGACATGCAAAATCACCTGCCGGCTACGCCAGAACCACTTGGCGAACACTCCGGAATCACCTGACTGAGATGGCGGAACCACCTCTCAGACATGCCGGAACCACATGCCAATGACACCGGAAGCACCTGCCGAGCATGACAGAACCATCTGCTCGACTCGCCAAAACCAACCGCTGGACAAGCCAAAATCACCTGCCGGCTATGCCAGAACCACTCGGCAGACACTCCGGAATCACCTGCTGGGCCTTCTGGAACCACCTGCCGGTCATGCCAACATCACCTTTCAGCTACGCCAGAACCACTTGGCGGACACTCCGGAAACACCTGTCGGGCCGGCCGCAACCACCTCTCAGACGTGCCAGAACCATGTGCCTGAGATGCCGGAACCACTCCCCGAACAGACCGAAACCACCTGCCAGACCCGCCTGAACCCCCTGGTGAGCACGCCTGATCCACCTGCTCAACTAGCCGGAACCACCTTCCTGACACGCCAAAATCACCTGCCAGGTATACCAGAACCACTTGGTGGACACTCCGGAATCATCTGCCGGACATGCCAGAACCAGCTCTCAGACACACCAGAACCACGTGCCAGAGACGCCGGGAGCACCAGCTGAGCATGCCTGAGCCACCTGTTCGACTCGCAAGAAACACCTGTCGGACATGCCAAAGTCACCTGCCGGGTACGCAAGAAACACTTGGCGGTCGCTCCGGAATCACCTGTCGGGCGTGCCGGAACCAGCTGCTCCACTCCCCAGAACCACCTAGTGGACACGCCAAAATCAACTGCCGGCTACGCCGGAACCACAGGCTCGACTCGCCGGAACCACCGCCGGACATGCAAAATGACCTGCCGGCTACGCCAGAACCACTTGGCAAACACTCGGGAATCACCTCTCGGGCATGCCGGAACAACCTCTCCGACTTGCCAGAACCATGTTCCGGACACGCCGGTACCACCTGCCGAGTATGCCTGAACCACCTGATCCACTCCCCAGAACCACCTGCTGGACACGCCAGAATCACCTGCCGGCTACGCCAGAACCACTCGGCAGACACTCCGCATCCACCAGCCGGGCATGCCGGAACCACCTCTCAGAGGTGCCAGAACCACATGCCGGACACTCCGGAATCAGCTGCCGGGCATGCGGGAACCATCTCTCAGACGTGCCAGAACCATGTTCCGGACACGCCGGTACCACCTGCCGAGCTCGCCGGAACCACCTGCTGGACACGCCAAAATCACCTTCCGGCTACGCCAGAACCACTCAGCAGACACTCCGGAATCACCTGCCGTGCTGGCTGGAACCACCTTCCGTTCACGCCAACATGACCTTTCAGCTACGCCGGAACCACTTGGCGGACACTCCGGAAACACCTGTAGGGCCGGCTGCAACCACCTCTCAGACGTGCCAGAACCATGTGCCTGAGATGCCAGAACCACACCCCGAACAGACCGAAACCACCTGCCAGACCCGCCTGAACCCCCTGTATAGCACGCCTGATCCGCCTGCTCAACTAGCCGGAACCACCTTCCAGACACGCCAATATCACCTGCCAGGTCTACAAGAACCACTTGGTGGACACTCCGGAATCATCTACCGGAAATTCCAGAACCAGCCGTCTGACACACCAAAACCACGTGCTGGACACGCCGGAAGCACCTGCTGAGCATGCCTGAGCCACATGCTCGACTTGCAAGAAACACCTGCCAGACACGCCAAAATCACCTGCCAGGTATGCCAGAACCACGTGGCAGACACTCCGTAATCACCTGTCGGGCATGCCGGAACCAACTCTCAGACGTGCCAGAAACTCGTGCCGGACACGCCAGAACCACCTGCCGGACAGACCGGAAACACCTGCCAGACACGCCGGAACCACCGGCTTGACTCGCGGGAACCACCGCCGGACAAGCAAAATGACCTGCCGGCTGCGCCAGAACCACTTGGCGAACACTCCGGAATCACCTGTCGGGCATGCCGGAACCACCTCTCAGAGGTGCCGGAACCACATGCCGGACACTCCGGAATCACCTGCCGGGCATGCGGGAACCATCTCTCAGACGTGCCAGAACCATGTTCCGGACACGCCAGTACCACCTGCCGAGCTCGCCGGAACCACCTGCTGGACACGCCAAAATCACCTGCCGGCTACGCCAGAACCACACGGCAGACACTCCGGAATCACCTGCCGGGCTGGCTGGAACCACCTGCCGGTCACGCCAACATCACCTGCCAGCTATGCCAGAACCACTTGGCGGACACCATGGAAACACCTGTCGGGCAGGCCGGAACCACCTCTCAGACTTGACAGAACCATGAGCCTGAGATGCCGGAACCACTCCCCGAACAGACCGAAACCACCTGCCAGACCCGCCTGAACCCCCTGGCGAGCACGCCTGATCCACCTGCTCAACTAGCCGGAACCACCTTCCTGACACGCCAAAATCACCTGCCAGGTCTACCAGAACCACTTGGTGGACACTCCGGAATCATCTGCCGGACATGCCAGAACCAGCTCTCAGACACACCAGAACCACGTGCCAGAGACGACGGAAGCACCAGCTGAGAATGCCTGAGCCACCTGCTCGACTCGCAAGAAACACCTGTCGGACATGCCAAAGTCACCTGCCGGGTACGCCAGAAACACTTGGCGGACGCTCCGGAATCACCTGTTGGGCGTGCCGGAACCACCTGTTAGACTTGCCAGAACCATGTTCTGGACACGCCGGTACCACCTGCCGAGTATGCCGGAACAAGCTGATCCACTCCCCAGAACCACCTAGTGGACACGCCAAAATCAACTGCCGGCTACGCCAGAACCACTCGGCAGACACTCCGGAATCACAGGCCAGGCATTCCGGAACCATCTCTCAGAGCTGCCAGAACCACATGCCGGACACTCCGGAATCACCTGCCGGGCATGCTGGAACCACGTGCTGGACATGCCGGAACCACCTGCCGGACATGCCGGAACCACCTGCCGGACATTCCGGAACCACCGGCTCGACTCACCGGAACCATTGCCGGACATGCAAAATAACCTGCCGGCTATGCCAGAACCACTTGGCGAACACTCCGGTATCACCTGACGGGCATGCCGGAACCACCTCTCAGAGGTGCCAGAACAACATGCCGGACACTCCGGAGTCACCTGCCGGGCATGCAGGAACCACCTCTCAGAGGTGCCAGAACCACATGCCGGACACTCCAGAATCACCTGCCGGGCAGGCCGGAACCATCTCTCAGACTTGCCAGAACCATGTTCCGGACACGCTGGTACCACCTGCCGAGCTCGCCGGAACCACCTGCTGGACACGCCAAAATCACCTGCCGGCTATGCCACAACCATTTGGTGAACTCTTCGGAATCACCTGCCGGGCTTGCTGGAACCACCTGCTGGTCACGCCAACATCACCTGCCAGCTATGCCAGAACAACTTGGCGGACACTATGGAAACACCTGTCGAGCCTGCCGGAACCACCTCTCAGACTTGACAGAACCATGAGCCTGAGATGCCGGAACCAATCCCTGAACAGACCGAAAACACCTGCCAGACCCGCCTGAACCCCCTGGCGAGCACGCCTGATCCACCTGCTCAACTAGCCGGAACCACCTTCCTGAGACGCCAAAATCACCTGCCAGGTCTACCAGAACCACTTGGTGGACACTCCGGAATCATCTGCCGGACATGCCAGAACCAGCTCTCAGACACACCAGAACCACGTGCCAGAGACGACGGAAGCACCAGCTGAGAATGCCTGAGCCACCTGCTCGACTCGCAAGAAACACCTGTCGGACATGCCAAAGTCACCTGCCGGGTACGCCAGAAACACTTGGCGGACGCTCCGGAATCACCTGTCGGGCGTGCCGGAACCAGCTGCTCCACTCCGCAGAACCACCTAGTCTACACGCCAAAATCAACTGCCGGCTACGCCGGAACCACAGGCTCGACTCGCCGGAACCACCGCCGGACATGCAAAATGACCTGCCGGCTACGCCAGAACCACTTGGCAAACACTCCGGAATCACCTCTCGGGCATGCCGGAACCAACTCTCCGACTTGCCAGAACCATGTTCCGGAAACGCCGGTACCACCTGCCGAGTATGCCGGAACCACCTGATCCACTCCCCAGAACCACCTGCTGGACACGCCAGAATCACCTGCCGGCTACGCCAGAACCACTCGACAGACACTCCACATCCACCAGCCGGGCATGCCGGAACCACCTCTCAGAGGTGCCAGAACCACATGCCGGACAGTCCGGAATCAGCTGCCGGGCAAGCCGGAACCATCTCTCAGACGTGCCAGAACCATGTTCCGGACACGCCGGTACCACCTGCCGAGCTCGCCGGAACCACATGCTGGACACGCCAAAATCACCTGCCGGCTACGCCAGAACCACTCGGCAGACACTCCGGAATCACCTGCCGGGCTGGCTGGAACCACCTGCCGTTCACGCCAACATGACCTTTCAGCTACGCCGGACCCACTTGGCGGACACTCCAGAAACACCTGTAGTGCCGGCCGCAACCACCTCTCAGACGTGCCAGAACCATGTGCCTGAGATGCCAGAACCACACCCCGAACAGACCGAAACCACATGCCAGACCCGCCTGAACCCCCTGTATAGCACGCCTGATCCACCTGCTCAACTAGCCGGAACCACCTTCCAGACACGCCAATATCACCTGCCAGGTCTACAAGAACCACTTGGTGGACACTCCGGAATCATCTACCGGAAATGCCAGAACCAGCCGTCTGACACACCAAAACCACGTGCCCGACACGCCGGAAGCACCTGCTGAGCATGCCTGAGCCACATGCTCGACTTGCAAGAAACACCTGCCAGACACGCCAAAATCACCTGCCGGGTATGCGAGAACCACGTGGCAGACACTCCGGAATCACCTGTCGGGCATGCCGGAACCAACTCTCAGACGTGCCAGAAACTCGTGCCGGACACGCCAGAACCACCTGCCGGACAGACCGGAAACACCTGCCAGACAGGCCGGAACCACCGGCTTGACTCGCGGGAACCACCGCCGGACAAGCAAAATGACCTGCCGGCTACGCCAGAACCACTTGGCGAACACTCCGGAATCACCTGTCGGGCATGCCGGAACCACCTATCAGAGGTGCCGGAACCACATGCCGGATACTCCGGAATCACCTGCCGGGCATGCGGGAACCATCTCTCAGACGTGCCAGAACCATGTTCCGGACACGCCGGTACGACCTGCCGAGCTCGCAGGAACCACCTGCTGGACATGCCAAAATCACATGCCGGCTACTCCAGAATCACTCGGCAGACAATCCAGAATCACCTGCCGGGCTGGCTGGAACCACCTGCTGGTCACGCAAACGTCACCTTTCAGCTATGCCAGAACCACTTGGTGGACACTCCGGAAACACCTGTCGGGCAGGCCAGAACCACCTCTCAGACGTGCCAGAACCATTTGCCTGAGATGCCGGAACCACTCCCAGAACAGACCGAAACCACCTGCCAGACCCGCCTGAACCCCCTGGCGAGCACGCCTGATCCACCTGCTCAACTAGCCGGAACCACCTTCCTGACACGCCAAAATCACCTGCCAGGTATACCAGAACCACTTGGTGGACACTCCGGAATCATCTGCCGGACATGCCAGAACCAGCTCTCAGACACACCAGAACCACGTGCCAGAGACGCCGGAAGCACCAGCTGAGCATGCCTGAGCCACCTGCTCGACTTGCAAGATACACCTGTCGGACATGCAAAATCACCTGCCGGGTACGCCAGAACCACTTGGCGAACACTCCGGTATCACCTGCCGGGCATGCAGGAACCACCTCTCAGAAGTGCCAGAACCACATGCCGGACACTCCGGAATCACCTGCGGGGCATGCCCGAACGACCTGCCGGACATGCCGGAACCACCGGCTCGACTCGCCGGAACCATTGCCGGACATGCAAAATCACCTGCCGGCTATGCCAGAACCACTTGGGGAACACTCCGTAATCACCTGCCGGGTAGGGTGGAACCACCTCTCAGACATGCCGGAAACACATGCCAATGACACCAGAAGCACCTGCCGAGCACGCCAGAACCACCTGCTCGACTCGCCAAAAGCACCTGCTGGACACGCCAAAATCACCTTCCGGCTACGCCACAACCATTTGGTGAGCACTTCGGAATCACCTGCCGGGCTGGCTGGAACCACCTGCCGGTCACGCCAACATCACCTGCCAGCTATGCCAGAGCCACTTGGCGGACACCATGGAAACACCTGTCGGGCCGGCCGGAACCACCTATCAGACGTGCCAGAACCATCTGCCTGAGATGCCGGAACCACACCCCGAACAGACCGAAACCACCTGCCAGACCCGCCTTAACCACCTGCCGAGCACGCCGGAACCACCTACTCGACTCGCTGGAACCACCTACCTGACACGCTAAAATCACCTGCCGGGTATGCCACAACCACTTGGTGGACACTCCGGAATCATCTGCCGGACACGCCAGAACCAGCTCTCAGACACACCAGAACCACGTGCCGGACCCGCCAGAAGCACCTGCTGAGAATGCCTGAGCCAAATGCTCGACTTGAAAGAAGCACCTGCCAGACACGCCAAAATCACCTGCCGGGTATGCCAGAACCATGTGGCTGACACTCCGGAATCACCTGTCGGGCATGCCGGAACCAACTCTCAGACTTGCGAGAACCATGTTCCAGACACGCTGGTACCACCTGCCGAGTATGCCGGAACCACCTGATCCACTCCCCAGAACCACCTGCTGTATACGCCCGAGTCACCTGCCGGCTACTCCAGAACCACTCGGCAGACACTCCGTAACCAACTGCCGGGCATGCCGGAACCACCTCTCAGAGGTGCCAGAACCACATGCCGGACACTCCGGAATCGCCTGCCAGGCATGCCGGAACAACCTGCTGGACATGCCGGAACCCCCGGCTCGACTCGCCGGAACCATTGCCGGACATGCAAAATCACCTGCCGGCTACGCCAGAACCACTTGGCGAACACTCCGGAATCACCTGTCGGGCATGGCGGAACCACCTCTCTGACATGCCGGAACCACATGCCAATGACACCGGAATCACCTGCCGAGCACGCCAGAACCACCTGCTCGACTCGCCAAAACGACCTGCTGGACACGCCAAAATCACCTGCCGGCTACGCCAGAACCACTCGGCAGACACTCCGGAATCACATGCCGGGCATTCCGGAACCACCTCTCAGAGGTGCCAGAACCAAATGCTGGACACTCCGGTATCACCTGCCGGGCATGCCGGAACCACCTCTCAGAGTTGCCAGAAGCACATGCCGCACACTCCGGCATCACCTGCCGGGCATGCCGGAACCAGCTGCTGGACATGCCGGAACCACCGGCTCGACTCGCCGGAACCATTGCCGGACATGCAAAATCACCTGCCGGCTACGCCAGAACCACTTGGCGAACACTCCGGAATCACCTGCCTGAGATGGCGGAACCACCTCTCAGACATGCCGGAACCACATGCCAATGACACCAGAAGCACCTGCCGAGCATGACAGAACCACCTGCACGACTCGCCAAAACCACCGCTGGACACGCCAAAATCACCTTCGGGCTACGCCACAACCATTTGGTGAACACTTCGGAATCACCTGCCGGGCTGGCTGGAACCACCTGCCGGTCACGCCAACATCACCTGTCAGCTATGCCAGAACCACTTGGCGGACACACCGGAAACACCTGTCGGGCCGGCCGGAACCACCTATCAGACGTGCCAGAACCATGTGCCTGAGATGCCGGAACCACTCCCCGAGCAGACCGAAACCACCTGCCAGACCCGCCTGAACCACCTGCCGAGCACGCCAGAACCACCTGCTCGACTCGCTGGAACCACCTTCCTGAAACGCCAAAATCACCTGCCAGGTATACCAGAACCACTTGGTGGACACACCGGAATCATCTGCCGGACATGCCAGAACCAGCTGTCAGACACACCAGAACCACGTGCCAGAGACGCCGGAAGCACCTGCTGAGCATGCCTGAGCCACCTCCTCGACTTGCAAGATACACCTGTCAGACACGCCAAAATCACCTGCCGGGTACGCCAGAACCACGTGGCGGACACTGCGGAATCACCTGTCGGGCATGCCAGAACCACCTCTCAGACGTGACAGAACCTGTTCCGGACACGCCACAACCACCTGCCGGACAGACCGGAAACACCTGCTGCACACGCCAGAACCACTCGGCAGACACTCCGGAATCACATGCCTGGCATCCCGGAACCACTTCTCAGAGGTGCCAGAACCAAATGCCGGACACTCCGGAAACACCTCTCCGGCCGGCCGGAACCAACTCTCAGAGGTGCCAGAACCACTCGGCAGACACTCCGGTATCACCTGCCGGGCATGCCGGAACCACCTCACAGAGGTGCCAGAACCACATGCCGGACACTCCGGAATCACCTGCTGGGCATGCCGGAACCACCTCTCAGAGGTGCCAGAACCACTCGGCAGACACTCCGGTATCACCTGCCGGGCATGCCGGAACCACCTCTCAGAGGTGCCAGAACCACATGCCGGACACTCCGGAATCACCTGCCGGACATGCCAGAACCACCGGCTCGACTCGCCGGAACCATTGCCGGACATGCAAAATCACCTGCCGGGTACGCCAGAAACACTTGGCGAACACTCCGGAATCTCCTGTCGGGCGTGGCAGGAACCACCTCTCAGACTTGAAAGAACCATGTGCTGACACGCCGGTACCACCTGCCGAGTATGCTGGAACCAGCTGATCCACTCCCCAGAACCACCTAGTGGACACGCCAAAATCACCTGCCGGCTATGCCAGAACCACTTGGCGGACACTTCGGAATCACATGCCAGGCCTGGCCGGAACCACCTCTCAGAGGTGCCAGAACCAAATGCGGGACACTCCGGAATCACCTGCCGGGAAGCCGGAACCACCTCTCAGAGGTGCCAGAACCACATGCCGGACACTCCGGAATCACCTGCTGGGCATGCTGGAACCACCTGCCGGGCATGCCGGAACCACCTCTCAGACGTGCCAGAACCATCTGCCTGACATGCCATAACCACTCCCCGAACAGTCCGAAACCACCTGCCAGACCCGCCTGAACCACCTGGCTAACACGCCTGATCCACCTGCTCGACTAGCCAGAACCATCTTCCTGACACGCCAAAATCACCTGCCCGGTACGCCACAACCACGTGGCGGACACTCCGAAATCACCTGTCGGGCATGCCGGAACCAACTCTCAGACGTGCCAGAACCTCGTGCCGGTCACGCCAGAACCACCTGCCGGACAGCCGGAACCACCTGCTGGAGACGCTGGAACCACCGGCTCGACTCGCCGAAACCACCGCCGGACCTGCAAAATGACCTGCCGGCTACGCCAGAACCACTTGGCGAACACTCCTGAATCACCTGTCGGGCATGCCGGAACCACCTCTCAGACTTGCCAGAACCATGTTCCGGACACGCCGGTACCACCTGCCGAGTATGCCGGAACCACCTGATCCACTCCCCACAACCACCTGCTGGACACGCCAGAATAACCTGCCGGCTACGCCAGAACCACTGCCTGACACTCCGGAATCACCTGTCGGGCTGTCGGAACCATCTCTCAGACGTGCCAGAACCGAGTTCCGGACACGCCGGTACCACCTGCCGAGCTCAACGGAACCACCTGCCGGTCACGCCAACATCACCTGTCGGCTACGCCAGAACCACTCGGCAGACACTCCAGAATCACCTGTCGGGCTGGCTGGAACCACCTGCCGGTCACGCCAACATCACCTTTCAGCTACGCCCAGAACCACTTGGCGGACACTCCGGAAACACCTGTCGGGCCGGCCGGAACCACCTCACAGACGTGCCAGAACCATGTGCCTGAGATGCCGGAACCACTACCCGAACAGACCGAAACCACCTGCCAGACCCGCCTGAACCACCTGGCGAGCACGCCTGATCCACCTGCTCAACTAGCCAGAACCACCTATCCTGACACGCCAAAATCACCTGCCAGGTCTACCAGAACCACTTGGTGGACACTCCGGAATCATCTGCCGGACATGCCAGAACCAGCTCTCAGACACACCAGAACCACGTGCCAGAGACGCCGGAAGCACCAGCTGAGCATGCCTGAGTCACCTGCTCGACTCGCAAGAAACACCTGTCGGACATGCCAAAATCACCTGCCGGGTACGCCAGAAACACTTGGCGGACGATCCGAAATCACCTGTCGGGCGTGCCAGAACCACCTCTCAGACTTGCCAGAACCATGTTCCGGACACGTGGTACAACCTGCCGAGTATGCCGGAACCAGCTGATCCACTCCCCAGAACCACCTGTGGACACGCCAAAATCACCTGCCGGCTATGCCAGAACCACACGGCAGACGCTCCGAATCACCGCCGGCCAACCACAGCCGGACATGCAAAGTGACCTGCCGGCTACGCCAGAACCACTTGGCGAACACTCCGGAATCACCTGTCCGGCATGCCGGAACCACCTCTCAGACTTGCCAGAACCATGTTCGCGGACACGCCGGTACCACCTGCCGAGTATGCTGGAACCACCTGCTCCACTCCCCAGTACCACCTGCTGGACACGCCAGAATCACCTGCCGGCTATACCAGAACCGATCGGCAGACACTCCGGAACCACCTGCCGGGCATGCCGGAACCACCTCTCAGAGGTGCCGGAACAACATGCCGGACACTCCAGAATCACCTGCCGGGCAAGCCGGAACCATCTCTCAGACGTGCCAGAACCATGATCCAGACACGCCGGTACCACCTGCCGAGCTTGCCGGAACCACTCCAACCACCTGCTGGACACGCCAAAATCTCCCGCCGGCTACGCCAGAACCACTCGGCAGACACTCCGGAATCACCTGCCGGGCTGGCTGGAACCACCTGCCGGTCACGCCAACATCACCTTTCAGCCACTCCAGAACCACTTGGCGGACACTCCGGAAACACCTGTCGGGCCGACCGGAACCACCTCTCAGACGTGCCAGAACCATGTGCCTGAGATGCCGGAACCACTCCCCGAACAGACCGAAACCACCTGCGAGACCCGCCTGAACCTCCTGGCGAGCACGCCTGATCCACCTGCTCAACTAGCCGGAACCACCTTCCTGACACGCCAAAATCACCTGCCAGGTCTACCAGAACCACTTGGTGGACACTCCGGAATCATCTGCCGGACATGCCAGAACCAGCTCTCAGACACACCAGAAGCACGTGCCAGAGACGCCGGAAGCACCAGCTGAGCATGCCTGAGCCACCTGCTCGACTCGCAAGAAACACCTGTCGGACATGCCAAAGTCACCTGCCGGGTACGCCAGAAACACTTGGTGGACGCTCCGGAATCACCTGTCGGGCATGCCGGAACCAACTCTCAGACTTTCCAGAACCATGTTCTGGACACGCGGGTACCACCTGCCGAGTATGCCGGAACCAGCTGATCCACTCCCCAGAACCACCTAGTGGACACGCCAAAATCAACTGCCGGCTACGCCAGAACCACTCGGCAGACACTCCGGAATCACAGGCCGGGCATGCCGGAACCACATGCCGGACATGCCGGAACCACCGGCTCGACTCGCCGGAACCATTGCCGGACATGCAAAATCACCTGCCGGCTACGCCAGAACCACTTGGCGAACACTGCAGAATCACCTGCCGGGCATGGCGGAACCACCTCTCAGACATGCCGGAACCACATGCCAATGACACCGGAAGCACCTGCCGAGCACGCCAGAACCACCTGCTCGACTCGCCAAAACCACCTGCTGGACACGCCAAAATCACCTTCCGCCTACGCCACTGCCATTTGGTGAACACTTCGGAATCACCTGCCGTGCTGGCTGGAACCAGCCAACATAACCTGCCAGCTATGCCAGAACCACTTGGCGGACACCTTGGAAACACCTGTCGGGCCGGCCGGAACCACCTATCAGACGTGCCAGAACTATGTGCCTGAGATGCAGGAACCACACCCCGAACAGACCGAAACCACCTGCCAGACCCGCCTGAACCACCTGCCGAGCACGCCGGAACCACCTACTCGACTCGCCGGAAACAAATACCTTACAGGCTAAAATCACCTGCCGGGTATGCCACAACCACTTGGTGGACACTCCGGAATCATCTGCCGGACATGCCAGAACCAGCTCTCAGACACACCAGAACCACATGCCAGACACGCCGGAAGCACCTGCTGAGCATGCCTGAGCCAAATGCTCGACTTGCAAGAAACACCTGCCAGACACGCCAAAATCACCTGCCCGGTACGCCAGAACCACGTGGCGGAAACTCTGGAATCACCTGTCGGGCATGCCGGAACGAACTATCAGACGTGCCAGAACCTCGTGCCGGTCACGCCAGAACCACCTGCCGGACAGACCGGAAACACCTGCTGGACACGCCAGAACCACTCGGCAGACACTCCGGAATCACATGCCAGGCATCCCGGAACCACCTCTCAGAGGTGCCAGAACCAAATGCCGGACACTCCGGTATCACCTGCCGGGCATGCCAGAGCAACCTCTCAGAGGTGCCAGAACCACATGCCGGACACTCCGGTATCACCTGCCGGGCATGCCGGAACCACCTCTCAGAGGTGCCAGAACCACATGCCGGACACTCCGGAATCACCTGCCGGGCATGATGGAACCACCTGCCGGACATGCCGGAACCACCGGCTCGACTCGCCGGAACCATTGCCGGACATGCAAAATCACCTGCCGGCTACGCCAGAACCAGTTGGCGAACACTCCGGAACCACCTGCCGGGCATGCCGGAACCACCTCTCAGAGGTGCCAGAACCACAAGCCGGACACTCCGGAATCGCCTGCCGGGCCGGCCAGAACCACCTCTCAGAGGTGCCAGAACCACATGCCGGACCCTCCGGAATCACCTGCTGGGCATGCCGGAACCATCTCTCAGACGTGCCAGAACCATGTTCCGGACACCCTGGTACCACCTACCGAGCTCGCCGGAACCACCTGCTGGACACGCCAAAATCAGCTGCCGGCTACGCCATAACCACACGGCAGACACTCCAGAATCACCTGCTGGGCTGGCTGGAACCACCTGCCAGTCACGCCAACATCACTTTTCAGCTACGCCAGAACCACTTGGCGGACACTCCGGAAACACCTGTCGGGCCGGCCGGAACCACCTCTCAGACGTGCCAGAACCATGTGCCTGAGATGCCGGAACCACTCCCCGAACAGTCCGAAACCACCTGCCAGACCCGCCTGAACCCCCTGGCGAGCACGCCTGATCCACCTGTTCAACTAGCCGGAAACACCTTCCTGACACGCCAAAATCACCTGCGAGATCTACCAGAACCACTTGGTGGACACTCCGGAATCATCTGCCGGACATGCCAGAACCAGCTCTCAGACACACCGGAAGCACGTGCCAGAGACGCCGGAAGCACCAGCTGAGCATGCCTGAGCCACCTGCTCGACTCCCAAGAAACACCTGTCGGACATGCCAAAATCACCTGCCGGGTACGCCAGAAGCACTTGGCGGACGCTCCGGAATCACCTGTCGGGCGTGCCGGAACCACCTCTCAGACTTGCCAGAACCATGTTCTGGACATGCCGGTACCACCTGCCGAGTATGCCGGAACCACCGGCTCGACTAGCCGGATCCATTGCCGGACATGGAAAATCAGCTGCTGGCTACGCCAGAACCACTTGGCGAACACTCCGGAAGCACCTGCCGGGCATGCCGGAACCACCTGATCCACTCCCCAGAACCACCTGCTGGACACGCTAGAATCACCTGCCGGCTACTCCAGAACCACTCGGCAGACACTCCGTAACCAACCGCCGGGCATGCCGGAACCACCTCTCAGAGGTGCCGGAACCACATGCCGGACACTCCGGAATCACCTGCCGGGCATGCCTGAACCATCTCTCAGACGTGCCAGAACCATGTTCCGGACATGCCGGAACCACCTGCCGAGCTCGCCGGAACCACCTGCTGGACACGCCAAAATCACCTGCCGACTATGCCAGAACCACTCGGCAGACACTCCGGAATCACATGCCAGGCATTCCGGAACCACCTCTCAGAGGTGCCAGAACCAAATGCTGTACACTCCGGTATCACATGCCGGGCATATCGGAACCACCTCTCAGAGGTGCCAGATCCACATGCTGGAAACTCCGGAATCACCTGCCGGGCATGCCGGAACCACCTCTCAGAGGTGCCGGAACCACATGGCGGACACTCCGGAATCACCTGCCGGGCATGCCGGAACCACCTCTCAGAGGTGCCGGAACCACATGGCGGACACTCCGGAATCACCTGCCGGGCATGCCGGAACCATCTCTCAGACGTGCCAGAACCATGTTCCGGACACGCTGGTACCACCTGCCGAGCTCGCCGGAACCACCTGCTGGACACGCCAAAATCACCTGCCAGCTACACCAGAACCGCACGGCAGACAATCCGGAATCACCTGCCGGGCTGGCTGGAACCACCTGCCGGTCACGCCAACATCACCTTTCAGCTACGCCAGAACCACTTGGCGGACACTCCGGAAACACCTCTCCGGCTGGCCGGAACCACCTCTCAGAGGTGCCAGAACCACTCGGCAGACACTCCGGTATCTCCTGCCGGGCATGCCGGAACCACCTCTCAGAGGTGCCAGAACCACATGCCGGACACTCCGGAATCACCTGCTGGGCACGCCGGAACCACCTCTCAGAGGTGCCAGAACCACTCGGCAGACACTCCGGTATCACCTGCCGGGCACGCCGGAACCACCTCTCAGAGGTGCCAGAACCACATGCCGGACACTCCGGAATCACCTGCCGGACATGCCGGAACCACCGGCTCGACTCGCCGGAACCATTGCCGGACATGCAAAATCACCTGCCGGCTACGCCAGAACCACTTGGTGAACACTCCGGAATCACCTGCCGGGCATGGCGGAACCACCTCTCGGAATTGCCGGAACCACATGCCAATGACACCAGAAGCACCTGCCGAGCACGCCAGAACCACCTGCTCGACTCGCCGAAACCACCTGCTGGACACGCCAAAATCACCTGCCGGCTACGCCAGAACCACTCGGCAAACACTCCGGAATCACCTGTCGGGCTGGCTGGAACCACCTGCCGGTCACGCCAACATCACCTTTCAGCTACTCCACAACCGCTTGGCGGACACTCCGGAAACACCTGTAGGGCCGGCCGGAACCACCTCTCAGAGGTGCCAGAACCATGTGCCTGAGATGCCAGAACCAGTACCCGAACTGACCGAAACCACCTGGCAGACACTCCTGAACCCCCTGGCGAGCACGCCTGATCCACCTGCTCAACTAGCCGGAACCACCTTCCTGACACGCCAAAATCACCTGCCAGGTATACCACAACCACTTGGTGGACACTCCGGAATCATCTGTCGGACATGCCAGAACCAGCTCTCAGACACACCAGAACCACGTGCCAGAGACGCCGGAAGCACCAGCTGAGCATGCCTGAGCCACCTGCTCGACTCGCAAGAAACACCTGTCGGACATGCCAAAATCACCTGCCGGGTACGCCAGAAACACTTGGAGGACACTCCGGAATCAACTGTCGGGCGTGCCGGAACCACCTCTCAGACTTTCCAGAACCATGTTCTGGACACGCCGGTACCACCTGCCGAGTATGCCGGAACCAGCTGATCCACTCCCCAGAACCACCTAGTGGACACGCCAAAATCAACTGCCGGCTACGCCAGAACCACTCGGCAGACACTCCGGAATCACAGGCCGGGCATGCCGGAACCACATGCCGGACATGCCGGAACCACCGGCTCGACTCGCCGGAACCATTGCCGGACATGCAAAATCACCTGCCGGCTACGCCAGAACCACTTGGCGAACACTGCAGAATCACCTGCCGGGCATGGCGGAACCACCTCTCAGACATGCCGGAACCACATGCCAATGACACCGGAAGCACCTGCCGAGCACGCCAGAACCACCTGCTCGACTCGCCAAAACCACCTGCTGGACACGCCAAAATCACCTTCCGCCTACGCCACTGCCATTTGGTGAACACTTCGGAATCACCTGCCGTGCTGGCTGGAACCAGCCAACATAACCTGCCAGCTATGCCAGAACCACTTGGCGGACACCTTGGAAACACCTGTCGGGCCGGCCGGAACCACCTATCAGACGTGCCAGAACTATGTGCCTGAGATGCAGGAACCACACCCCGAACAGACCGAAACCACCTGCCAGACCCGCCTGAACCACCTGCCGAGCACGCCGGAACCACCTACTCGACTCGCCGGAACCAAATACCTTACAGGCTAAAATCACCTGCCGGGTATGCCACAACCACTTGGTGGACACTCCGGAATCATCTGCCGGACATGCCAGAACCAGCTCTCAGACACACCAGAACCACATGCCAGACACGCCGGAAGCACCTGCTGAGCATGCCTGAGCCAAATGCTCGACTTGCAAGAAACACCTGCCAGACACGCCAAAATCACCTGCCCGGTACGCCAGAACCACGTGGCGGAAACTCTGGAATCACCTGTCGGGCATGCCGGAACGAACTATCAGACGTGCCAGAACCTCGTGCCGGTCACGCCAGAACCACCTGCTGGACACGCCAGAACCACTCGGCAGACACTCCGGAATCACATGCCAGGCATCCCGGAACCACCTCTCAGAGGTGCCAGAACCAAATGCCGGACACTCCGGTATCACCTGCCGGGCATGCCAGAGCAACCTCTCAGAGGTGCCAGAACCACATGCCGGACACTCCGGTATCACCTGCCGGGCATGCCAGAACCACCTCTCAGAGGTGCCAGAACCACATGCCGGACACTCCGGAATCACCTGCCGGGCATGATGGAACCACCTGCCGGACATGCCGGAACCACCGGCTCGACTCGCCGGAACCATTGCCGGACATGCAAAATCACCTGCCGGCTACGCCAGAACCAGTTGGCGAACACTCCGGAACCACCTGCCGGGCATGCCGGAACCACCTCTCAGAGGTGCCAGAACCACAAGCCGGACACTCCGGAATCGCCTGCCGGGCCGGCCGGAACCACCTCTCAGAGGTGCCAGAACCACATGCCGGACCCTCCGGAATCACCTGCTGGGCATGCCGGAACCATCTCTCAGACGTGCCAGAACCATGTTCCGGACACCCTGGTACCACCTACCGAGCTCGCCGGAACCACCTGCTGGACACGCCAAAATCAGCTGCCGGCTACGCCATAACCACACGGCAGACACTCCAGAATCACCTGCTGGGCTGGCTGGAACCACCTGCCAGTCACGCCAACATCACTTTTCAGCTACGCCAGAACCACTTGGCGGACACTCCGGAAACACCTCTCCGGCCGGCCGGAACCACCTCTCAGACGTGCCAGAACCATGTGCCTGAGATGCTGGAACCACTCCCCGAACAGACCGAAATCACCTGCCAGACCCGCCTGAACCCCCTGGCGAGCACGCCTGATCCACCTGCTCAACTAGCCGGAACCACATTCCTGACATGCCAAAATCACCGGCCGGCTACGCCACAACCATTTGGTGAACTCTTCGGAATCACCTGCCGGGCTGGCTCCAGAACCACTTGGCAGACTCTACGGAACCACCTGCCGGGCATGCCGGAACCACCTCTCAGACATGCCGGAACCACATGCCAATGACACCGGAAGCACCTGCCGAGCACGCCAGAACCACCTGCTCGACTCGCCAAAACCACCTGCCGGACACGCCAAAATCACCTGCTGGCTACGCCACAACCATTTGGTGAACTCTTCGGAATCACCTGCCGGGCTTGCTGGAACCACCTGCTGGTCACGCCAACATCACCTGCCAGCTATGCCAGAACCACTTGGCGGACACCATGGAAACACCTCTCCGGCCGGCCGGAACCACCTCTCAGACGTGCCAGAATCATGAGCCTGAGATGCCGGAACCACTCCCCGAACAGACCGAAACCACCTGCCAGACACGCCTGAACCCACTGGTGAGCACGCCTGATCCACCTGCTCAACTAGCCGGAACCAACTTCCTGACACGCCAAAATCAACTGCCAGGTATACAAGAACCACTTGGTGGACACTCCGGAATCATCTGCCGGACATGCCAGAACCAGCTCTCAGACACACCAGAACCACGTGCCTGAGACGCCGGAAGCACCAGCTGAGCATGCCTGAGCCACCTGCTCGACTCGCCAGATACACCTGTCGGACATGCCAAAATCACCTGCCGGGTACGCCAGAAACACTTGGCGGACGCTCCGGAATCACTGTGGGGCATGCCGGAACCTCCTCTCAGACTTGCCAGAACCATGTTCTGGACACGCCGGTACCACCTGCCGAGTATGCCGGAACCAGCTGATCCACTCCCCAGAACCACATAGTGGACACGCCAAAATCAACTGCCGGCTACGCCAGAACCACTCGGCAGACACTCCGGAATCACATGCCAGGCATTCCGGAACCACCTCTCAGAGGTGCCAGAACCAAATGCCGGAGATTCCGGTATCACCTGCCGGGCATGCTGGAACCGCTTCTCAGAGGTGCCAGAACCACATGCCGGACACTCCGGAATCACCTGCCGGGCATGCTGGAACCACGTGCTGGACATGCCAGAACCACATGCCGGCCATGCCGGAACCACCTGCCGGACATTCCGGAACCACCGGCTCGACTCGCCCGAACCGTTGCCGGACATACAAAATCACCTGCCGGCTACGCCAGAACCACTTGGCGAACACTCCGGTATCACCTGTCGGGCATGCCGGAACCACCTCTCAGAGGTGCCAGAACCACATGCCGGACACTCCGGAATCACCTGCCGGGCATGCCGGAACCACCTGCCGGAAATGCCGGAACCACCGGCTCGACTCGCCGGAACCATTGCCGGACATGCAAAATCACCTGCCGGCTACGCCAGAACCACTTTGCGAAAACTCCGGAATCACCTGTCGGGCATGCCGGAACCGCCTCTCAGACTTGCCAGAACCATGTTCCGGACACGCCGGTACCACCTGCCGAGTATGCCGGAACCACCTGATCCACTCCCCAGAACCACCTGCTGGACACGCCAGAATCACCAGCCGACTGCGCCAGAACCACTCGGCAGACACTCCGGAACCACCTGCCGGCCATGCCGCAACCACCTCTCAGAGGTGCCAGAACCACATGCCGGACAATCCGGAATCACCTGCCGGGCATGCCGGAACCATCTCTCAGACTTGCCAGAACCATGTTCCGCACATGCCGGAACCACCTGCCGAGCTCGCCGGAACCACCTGCTGGACACGCCAAAATCACGTGCTGGCTACGCCAGAACCACTCGGCAGACACTCGGGAATCACATGCCAGGCATTCCGGAACCACCTCTCAGAGGTGCCAGAACCAAATGCCAGACACTCCGGTATCACCTGCCGGGCATGCCAGAACCACCTCTCAGAGGTGCCAGAACCACATGCCGGACACTCCGGAATCACCTGCCGGGCATGCCGGAACCACCTGCTGGACATGCCGGAACCACCGGCTCGACTCGCCGGAACCATTGCCGGACATGCAAAATCACCTGCCGGATACGCCAGAACCACTTGGTGAACACTCCCGAATCACCTGCCGGGCATGGCCTAACCACGTCTCAGACATGCCGGAACCACATGCCAATGACACCGGAAGCACCTGCCGAGCACGCCAGAACCACTCGGCAGACACTCTGGAATCACCTGCCGGGCTGGCTGGAACCACCTGCTGGTCACGCAAACATCACCTTTCAGCTACGCCAGAACAACTTGGCGGACATTCCGGAAACACCTGTCGGGCCGGCCGGAACCACCTACAGACGTGCCAGAACCATGTGCCTGAGATGCCGGAACCACTCCCCGAACAGCCCGAAACCACATGCCAGACCCACCTGAACCCCCTGGAAGCACGCCTGATCCACCTGCTCACCTTCCGGAACCACCTTCCTGACACGCCAAATTCACCTGTCAGGTATACCAGAACCACTTGGTGGACACTCCGGAATCATCTCCCGTACATGCCAGAACCAGCTCTCAGACACACCAGAACCACGTGCCAGAGACGCCGGAAGCACCAGCTGAGCATGCCTGAGCCACCTGCTCGACTCGCAAGAAACACCGGTCGGACATGCCAAAATCTCCTGCCGGGTACGCCAGAAACACTTGGCGGACGCTCCGGAATCACCTGTCGGGCGTGCTGGAACCACCTCTCAGACTTGCCAGAACCATGTTATGGACACGCTGGTACCACCTGCCGAGTATGCCGGAACCAGCTGATCCACTCCCCAGAACCACCTAGTGGACACGCCAAAATCAACTGCCGGCTACGCCGGAACCATCGGCTCGACTCGCCGGAACCACCGCCGGACATGCAAAATGACCTGCCGGCTACGCCAGAACCACTTGGCGAACACTCCGGAATCACCTGTCGGGCATGCCGGAACCACCTCTCAGAGGTGCCAGAACCACATGCCGGACACTCCGGAAACACCTGCCGGGCACCCGGAACCATCTCTCAGACGTGCCAGGAGCATGTTCCGGACACGCCGGTACCACCTGCAGAGCTCGCCAGAACCACCTGCTGGACACGCTAAAATCACCTTCCAGGTATACCAGAAGCACTTGGTGGACACTCCGGAATCATCTACCGGACATGTCAGAACCAGCTCTCAGACACACCAGAACCACGTGCCAGAGACGCCGAAAGCACCAGCTGAGCATGCCTGAGCCACCTGCTCGACTCGCAAGAAACACCTGTCGGACATGCCAAAATCACCTGCCGGGTACGCCAGAAACACTTGGCGGACGCTCCGGAATCACCTCTCGGGCGTGCGGGAACCACCTCTCAGACTTGCCAGAACCATGTTCTGGACACGCGGGTACCACCTGCCGAGTATGCCGGAACCAGCTGATCCACACCCCAGAACCACCTAGTGGACACGCCAAAATCAACTGCCGGCAACGCCAGAACCACTCGGCAGACACTCCGGAATCACATGCCAGGCATTCCGGAACCACCTCTCAGAGGTGCCAGAACCAAATGCGGGACACTCCGGTATCACCTGCCGGGAATGCCGGAACCACCTCTCAGAGGTGCCAGAACCACATGCCGGACACTCCGGAAACACCTGCCGGGCATGCTGGAACCACCTACCGGACATGCCGGAACCACCTCTCAGACGTGCCAGAACCATGTGCCTGAGATGCCGGAACCACTCCCCGAACAGTCCGAAACCACCTGCCAGACCCGCCTGAACCCCCTGGCGAACACGCCTGATCCACCTGCTCAAATAGCCGGAACCACCTTCCTGACACGCCAAAATCACCTGCCCGGTACGCCACAACCACGTGGCGGACACTCCGAAATCACCTGTCGGGCATGCCGGAACCAACTCTCAGACGTGCCAGAACCTCGTGCCGGACACGCCAGAACCACCTGCCGGACAGACCGGAACCACCTGCTGGACACGCCGGAACCACCGGCTCCACTCGCCGGAACCACCGCCGTACATGCAAAATGACCTGCCGGCTACGCCAGAACCACTTGGCGAACACTCCGGAATCGCGTGTCGGGCATGCGGGAACCACCTCTCAGACTGCCAGAACCATGTTCCGGAAACGCCGGTACCACCTGCCGAGTATGCCGGAACAACCTGATCCACTCCCCAGAACCACCTGCTGGACACGCCAGAATGACCTGCCGGCTACGCCAGAACCACATGCCGGATACTCCGGAATCACCTGCCGGGCATGCCGGAACCATCTCTCAGACGTGCCAGAACCATGTTCCGGACACGCCGGTACCACCTGCCGAGCTCGCCGGAACCACCAGCTGGACACGCCAAAATCACCTGCCGGCTACGCCAGAACCACTCGGCAGACACTCCGGAATCACCTGTCGGGCTGGCTGGAACCACCTGCCGGTCACGCCAACATCACCTTTCAGCTACGCCAGAACCACTTGGCGGACACTCCGGAAACACCTGTCGGGCCGGCCGGAACCACCTCTCAGACGTGCCAGAACCATGTGCCTGAGATGCCGGAACCACTCCCCGAACAGACCGAAAACACCTGCCAGACCCGCCTGAAGCCCCTGGCGAGCACGCCTGATCCACCTGCTCAACTAGCCAGAACCACCTTCCTGACACGCCAAAATCACCTGCCAGGTCTACCAGAACCACTTGGTGGACACTCCGGAATCATCTGCCGGACATGCCAGAACCAGCTCTCAGACACACCAGAACCACGTGCCAGAGACGCCGGAAGCACCAGCTGAGCATGCCTGAGTCACCTGCTCGACTCGCAAGAAACACCTGTCGGACATGCCAAAATCACCTGCCGGGTACGCCAGAAACACTTGGCGGACGATCCGGAATCACCTCTCGGGCGTGCCGGAACCAACTCTCAGACTTGCCAGAACCATGTTCTGGACACGCGGGTACCACCTGCCGAATATGCCGGAACCAGCTGATCCACTCCCCAGAACCACCTAGTGGACACGCCAAAATCAACTGCCGGCTACGCCGGAACCACCGGCTCGACTCGCCGCAACCACCGCCGGACATGCAAAATGACCTGCCGGCTACGCCAGAACCACTTGCCGAACACTCCGGAATCACCTGTCGGGCATGCCGGAACCACCTCTCAGACTTGCCAGAACCATGTTCCGGACACGCCGGTACCACCTGCCGAGTATGCCGGAACCACCTGATCCACTCCTCAGAACCACCTGCTGGACACGGCAGAATCACCTGCCGGCTATGCCAGAACCGATCGGCAGACACTCCGGAACCACCTGCCGGGCATGCCGGAACCACCTCTCAGAGGTGCCGGAACCACATGCCGGACACTCCGGAATCACCTGCCGGGCATGCCGGAACCATCTCGCAGACGTGCCAGAAGCATGTTCCGGACACGCCGGTACCACCTGCAGAGCTCGCTGGAGCCACCTGCTGGACACGCCAAAATCACCTGCCGGCTACTCCAGAACCACTCGGCAGACACTCAGGAACCACCTGCCTGGCATTCCGGGACCACCTCTCAGAGGTGCCAGAACCACATGCCGGACACTCCGAAATCACCTGCCGGGCAAGCCGGAACCATCTCTCAGACGTGCCAGAACCATGATCCAGACACGCCGGTACCACCTGCCGAGCTCGCCGGAACCACATGCTGGACACGCAAAAATCACCTGCCGGCTACGCCAGAACCACTCGGCAGACACTCCGGAATCACCTGCCGGGCTGGCTGGCACCACCTGCCGGTCACGCCAACATTACCTTTCTGCTACTCCAGAACCACTTGGCGGACACTCCGGAAACACCTGTCGGGCCGGCCGTAACCACCTCTCAGACGTGCCAGAACCATGTGCCTGAGATGCCGGAACCACTCCCCGAACAGACCGAAACCACCTGCCACACCCGCCTGAACCCCCTGGCGAGCACGCCTGATCCACCTTCTACACTAGCCGGAACCACCTTCCTGACACGCCAAAATCACCTGCCAGGTCTACCAGAACCACTTGGTGGACACTCCGGAATCATCTGCCAGACATGCCAGAACCAGCTCTCAGACACACCAGAACCACGTGCCAGAGACGCCGGAAGCACCAGCTGAGCATGCCTGAGCCACCTGCTCGACTCGCAAGAAACACCTGTCGGACATGCCAAAGTCACCTGCCGGGTACGCCAGAAACACTTGGCGGACGCTCCGGAATCACCTGTCGGGCGTGCCGGAACCACCTCTCACACTTGCCAGATCCGTGTTCTGGACACGACGGTACCACCTGGCGAGTATGCCGGAACCAGCTGATCCACTCCCCAGAACCACCTAGTGGACACGCCAAAATCAACTGCCGGCTACGCCAGAACCACTCGGCAGACACTCCGGAATCACAGGCCAGGCATGCCGGAACCACCTCTCCGAGGTGCCAGAACCACATGCCGGACACTCCGGAATCACCTGCCGGTCAGGCCGGATCCACCTGCTGGACATGGCGGAACCACCGGCTCGACTCGCCGGAACCACCGCTGGACATGCAAAATGACCTGCCGGCTACGCCAGAACCACTTGGCGAAAACTCCGGAATCACCTGTCGGGCATGCCGGAACCACCTCTCAGACTTGCCAGAACCATGTTCCGGACACGCCGGTACCACCTGCCGAGTATGCCGGAACCAGCTGATCCACTCCCCAGAACCACCTGCTGGACACGCCAGAATCACCTGCCGACTATGCCAGAACCACTCGGCAGGCACTCCGGAACCACCTGCCGGGCCTGCCGCAACCACCTCTCAGAGGTGCCAGAACCACATGACGGACAATCCGGAATCACCTGCCGGGCATGCCGGAACCATCTCTCAGACTTGCCAGAACCATGTTCCGCACATGCCGGAACCACCTGCCGAGCTCGCCGGAACCACCTGCTGCACACGCCAAAATCACCTGCTCGCTACGCCAGAACCACTCGGCTGACACTCGGGAATCACATGCCAGGCACTCCGGAACCACCTCTCAGAGGTGCCAGAACCAAATGCCGGACACTCCGGTATCCCCTGCCGGGCATGCCAGAACCACCTCTCAGAGGTGCCAGAACCACATGCCGGACACTCCGGAATCACCTGCCGGGCATGCCGGAACCAACTGCTGGACATGTTGGAACCACCGGCTCGACTCGCCGGAACCATTGCCGGACATGCAAAATCACCTGCCGGCTACGCCAGAACCACTTGGTGAACACTCTGGAATCACCTGCCGGGCACGGCCTAACCACCTCTCAGACATGCCGGAACCACATGCCAATGACACCGGAAGCACCTGTCGAGCACGCCAGAACCACTCGGCAGACACTCCGGAATCACCTGCCGGGCTGGCTGGAACCACCTGCCGGTCACGCCAACATCACCTTTCAGCTACCCCAGAACCACTTGGCGGACACTCCGGAAACACCTGTCGGTCCGGCCGGAACCACCTCTCAGACGTGCCAGAAGCATGTGCCTGAGATGCCGGAACCACTCCCCGAACAGCCCGAAACCACCTGCCAGACCCACCTGAACCCCCTGGCGAGCACGCCTGATCCACCTGCTCAACTACCCAAAACCACCTTCCTGACACGCCAAATTCACCTGCCAGCTATACCAGAACCACTTGGTGGACACTCCGGAATCATCTGCCGGACATCCCAGAACCAGCTCTGAGAAACACCAGAAACAGATGCCAATGACACCGGAAGCACGTGCCGAGCACGCGAGAACCACCTGCTCGACTCGCCAAAACCACCTGCTGGACACGCCAAAATCACCTGCCGGCTACACCAGAACCACTCGGCAGACACTCCGGAACCACCTGCCGGGCATGCCGGAACCACCTCTCAGAGGTGCCAGAACCATATGCCGGACACTCCGGAATCATCTGCCGGACGTGCCAGAACCAGCTCTCAGACACACCAGAACCACGTGCCAGAGACGCCGGAAGCACCAGCTGAGCATGCCTGAGCCACCTGCTCGACTCGCAAGAAACACCTGTCGGACATGCCAAAATCACCTGCCGGTTACGCCAGAAACACTTGGCGGACGCTCCGGAATCACCTGTCGGGCGTGCCGGAACCACCTCTCAGACTTGCCAGAACCATGTTCTGGACACGCCGGTAGCACCTTCCGAGTATGCCGGAACCAGCTGATCCACTCCCCAGAACCACCTAGTGGACACGCCAAAATCAACTGCCGTCTACGCCGGAACCACCGTCTCGAATCGCCGGAACCACCGCCGGACATGCAAAATGACCTGCCGGCTACTCCAGAACCACTTGGCGAACACTCCGGAATCACCTGCCGGGTATGCCGGAACCACCTGCCGGACATGCCGGAACCACCGGCTCGACTCGCCGGAACCATTGCCGGACATGCAAAATCACCTGCCGGCTACGCCAGAACCACTTGGCGAACACTCCAGAATCACCTGCCGGGCATGGCAGAACCACCTCTCAGACATGCCGGAACCACATGCCAATGACACCGGAAGCACCTGCCGAGCACGCCAGAACCACCTGCTCGACTCGCCAAAACCACCTGCTGGACACGCCAAAATCACCTGCCGGCTACGCCACAACCATTTGGTGAACACTCCGGAATCACCTGCCGGGCTGACTGGAACCACCTGCCGGTCACGCCAACATCACCTTTCAGCCACTCCAGAACCACTTGGCGGACACTGCGGAAACACCTGTCGGGCCGACCGCAAACACCTCTCAGACGTGCCAGAACCATGTGCCTGAGATGCCGGAACCACTCCCCGAACTGACCAAAACCACCTGCCAGACCCGCCTGAACCCCCTGGCGAGCACGCCTGATCCACCTGCTCAACTAGGCAGAACCACCTTCCTGACACGCCAAAATCACCTGCCAGGTATACAAGAACCACTTGGTGGACACTCCGGAATCATCTGCCGGACATGCCAGAACCAGCTCTCAGACACACCAGAACCACGTGCCAGAGACGCCGGAAGCACCAGCGGAGCATGCCTGAGCCACCTGCTCGACTCGCAAGAAACACCTGTCGGACATGCCAAAATCACCTGCCGGGTACGCCAGAAACACTTGGCGGACGCTCCGGAATCACCTGTCGGGCGTGCCGGAATCACCTCTCAGACTTGCCAGAACCATGTTCTGGACACGCCGGTACCACCTGCCGAGTATGCCGGAACCAGCTGATCCACTCCCCAGAACCACCTAGTGGACACGCCAAAATCAACTGCCGGCTACGCCGGAACCACCGGTTCGACTCGCCGGAACCACCGCTGGACATGCAAAATGACCTGCCGGCTACGCCAGAACCACTTGGCGAACACCTGCTCGACTCGCCAAAACCACCTGCTGGACACGCAAAAATCACCTGCCGGCTATGCCAGAACCACTCGGAAGATACTCCGGAATCACATGCCAGGCATTGCGGAACCACCTCTCAGAGGGGCCAGAACCAAATGCTGGACACTCCGGTATCACATGCAGGGCATGCCGGAACCACCTCTCAGAGGTGCCAGAACCACATGCTGGACACTCCGGAATCACCTGCCGGGCATGCCGGAACCACCTCTCAGAGGTGCCAGAACCACATGCCGGACACTCCGGAATCACCTGCCGGGCATGCCGGAACCATCTCTCAGACGTGCCAGAAGCATGTTCTGGACACGCGGGTACCACCTGCCGAGTATGCCGGAACAAGCTGATCCACTCCCCAGAACCACCTAGTGGACACGCCAAAATCAACTGCCGGCAACGCCAGAACCACACGGCAGACACTCCGGAATCACATGCCAGGCATTCCGGAACCACCTCTCAGAGGTGCCAGAACCAAATGCCGGACACTCCGGTATCACCTGCCGGGAATGCCGGAACCACCTCTCAGAGGTGCCAGAACCACATGCCGGACACTCCGGAACCACCTGCCGGTCACGCCAACATCACCTGCCAGCTATGCCAGAACCACTTGGCGGACACCGTGGAAACACCTGTCGGGCCTGCCGGAACCACCTATCAGACGTGACAGAACCATGTGCCTGAGATGCCGGAACCACTCCCCGAACAGACCGAAACCACCTACCAGACCCGCCTGAACCACCTGCCGAGCACGCCGGAACAACCTACTCGACTCGCTGGAACCACCTACCTGACACGCTAAAATCACCTGCCGGGTATGCCACAACCACTTGGTGGACACTCCAGAATAATCTGCCGGACATGCCAGAACCAGCTCTCAGACACACCAGAACCACGTTCCAGACACGCCGGAAGCACCTGCTGATCATGCCTGAGCCAAATGCTCCACTTGCAAGAAACACCTGCCAGACACGCCAAAATCACCTGCCGGGTATGCCAGAACCACGTGGCGGACACTCCGGAATCACCTGTCGGGCATTCTGGAACCAACTCTCAGACGTGCAAGAACCTCGTGCCGGACACGCCAGAACCACCTGCCGGACAGACCGGAAACACCTGCTGGACACGCCAGAACCACTCGGCAGACACTCCGGAATCACATGCCATGCATCCCGGAACCACCTCTCAGAGGTGCCAGAACCACATGCCAGACACTACGGAATAACCTGCCGGGCATGCTGGAACCACCTGACGGACATGCCGGAACCACCGGCTCGACTAGCCGCAACCATTGCCGGACATGGAAAATCACCTGCCGGCTACGCCAGAACCTCTTGGCGAACACTCCGGAATCACCTGCCGGGCATGGCGGAACCACCTCTGTGACATGCCGGAACCACATGCCAATGACACCGGAAGCACCTGCCGAGCACTCCAGAACCACCGGCTCGACTCGCCAAAACCACCTGATGGACACGCCAAAATCACCTTCTCGCTACGCCAGAACCATTTGGTGAACACTTCGGAATCACCTGCCGGGCATGCCGGAACCATCTCTAAGACGTGCCAGAACCATGTTCCGAACACGCCGGTACCACCTGCCGAGCTCGCCGGAACCACCTGCTGGACACGCCAAAATCACCTGCCGGCTACGCCAGAACCACACGGCAGACACTCCAGAATCACCTGCCGGGCTGGCTGGAACCACCTGCCGGTCACGACAACATCTCCTTTCAGCTACGCCAGAACCACTTGGCGGACACTCCGGAAACACCTCTCCGGCCGGCCGGAACCACCTCTCAGACGTGCCAGAACCATGTGCCTGAGATGCTGGAACCACTCCCCGAACAGACCGAAACCACCTGCCAGACCCGCCTGAACCCCCTGGCGAGCACGCCTGATCCACCTGCTCAACTAGCCGGAACCAACTTCCTGACATGCCAAAATAACCTGCCGGGTATGCCACAACCATTTGGTGAACTCTTCGGAATCACCTGCCGGGCTGGCTCCAGAACCACTCGGCAGACACTCCGGAACCACCTGCCGGGCATGCCGGAACCACCTCTCAGACATGCCGGAAGCACATGCCAATGACACCGGAAGCACCTGCCGGGCACGCGAGAACCACGTGCTCGACTCGCCAAAACCACCTGCTGGGCACGACAAAATCACCTGCCGGGTATGCCACAACCACTTGGTGGACACTCCAGTATCAGCTGCCGGACATGCCAGAACCAGCTCTCAGACACACCAGAACCACGTGCCGGACACGCCGGGAGCACCTGCTGATCATGCCTGAGCCAAATGCTCGACTTGGAAGAAACACCTGCCAGACACGCCAAAATCTCCTGCCGGGTACGCCAGAACCACGTGGCGGACACTCTGGAATCACCTCTCGGGCATGCCGGAACCAACTCTCAGACGTGCCAGAACCTCGTGCTGGACACGCCAGATCCACCTGCCGGACAGACCGGAAACACCTGCTGGACACGCCGGAACCACCGGCTCGACTCGCCGGAACCACCGCCGGACATGCAAAATGACCTGCCGGCTACGCCAGAACCACTTGGGGAACACTCCGGAATCACCTGTCGGGCATGCCCGAACCACCTCTCAGACTTGCCAGAACCATGTTCCGGACACTCCGGTACCACCTGCCGAGTATGCCGGAACCACCTGATCCACTCCCCAGAACCACCTGCTGGACACGCCAGAATCACCTGCGGGCTACGCCAGAACCACTCAGCAGACACTCTGGAACCACCTGCCAGGCATGTCGGAACCACCTCTCCGACATGCCAAAACCACATGCCAATGACACCGGAAGCACCTGCCGAGCACGCCAGAACCACCTGCTCGACTCGCCAAAACCACCTGCTGGACACGCCAAAATCACCTGCCGGCTAGGCCACAACAATTTGTTGAACTCTTCGGAATCACCTGCCGGGCTGGCTGGACCCACCTGCCGGTCACGCCAACATCACATGCCAGCTATGCCAGAACCACTTGGCGGACACCGTGGAAACACCTGTAGGGCCTGCCGGAACCACCTATCAGACGTGCCAGAACCATGTGCCTGAGATGCCGGAACCACTCCCCGAACAGACCGAAACCACCTGCCAGACCAGCCTGAACCACCTGCCGAGCATGCCGGAACCACCTACCTGACACGCTAAAATCACCTGCCGGGTATGCCACATCCACTTGGTGGACACTCCGGAATCATCTGCCGGACATGCCAGAACCTGCTCTCAGACGTGCCAGAACCATGTGCATGAGATGCCAGAACCACACTCCGAAGAGACCGAAACCACCTGCCAGACCCGCCTGAACCCCCTGTATAGCACGCCTGATCCACCTGCTCAACTAGCCGGAACCACCTTCCAGACACGCCAATATCACCTGCCAGGTCTGCAAGAACCACTTGGTGGACACTCCAGAATCATCTACCGGAAATTCCAGAACCAGCCGTCTGACACACCAAAACCACGTGCCGGACACGCCGGAAGCACCTGCTGAGCATGCCTGAGCCACATGCTCGACTTGCAAGAAACACCTGCCAGACACGCCAAAATCACCTGCCGGGTATGCCAGAACCACGTGGCAGACACTCCGGAATCACCTGTCGGGCATGCCGTAACCAACTCTCAGACGTGCCAGAAACTCGTGCCGGACACGCCAGAACCACCTGCCGGACAGACCGGAAACACCTGCCGGACACGTCGGAACCACCGGCTTGACTCGCGGGAACCACCGCCGGACAAGCAAAATGACCTGCTGGCTACGCCAGAATCACTTGGCGAACACTCCGGAATCACCTGTCGGGCATGCCGGAACCACCTCTCAGAGGTGCCGGAACCACATGCCGGACACTCCGGAATCACCTGCCGGGCATGCGGGAACCATCTCTCAAACGTGCCAGAACCATGTTCCGGACACGCCGGTACCACCTGCCGAGCTCGCCGGAACCACCTGCTGGACACGCCAAAATCACATGCCGGCTACACCAGAACCACTCGGCAGACACTCCGGAATCACCTGCCGGGCTGGCTGGAACCACCTGACGGTCGCGCCAACATCACCTTTCAGCTACGCCAGAACCACTTGGCGGACACTCCGGAAACACCTGTCGGGCCGGCCGGAACCACCTCTCAGACGTGCCAGAACCATGTGCCTGAGATGCCGGAACCACTCCCCGAACAGACCGAAAACACCTGCCACACCCGCCTGAACACCCTGGCGAGCACGCCTGATCCACCTGCTCAAATAGCCGGAACCACCTTCCTGACACGGCAAAATCACCTGCCAGGTATACCAGAACCACTTGGTGGACACTCCGGAATCATCTGCCGGACATGCCAGAACCAGCTCTCAGACACACCAGAACAACGTGCCAGAGACGCCGGAAGCACCAGCGGAGCATGCCTGAGCCACCTGCTCGACTCGCAAGAAACACCTGTCGGACATGCCAAAATCACCTGCCGGGTACGCCAGAAACACTTGGCGGACGCTCCGGAATCACCTGTCGGGCGTGCCGGAACCACCTCTCAGACTTGCCAGAACCATGTTCTGGACACGCCGGTACCGACTGCCGAGTATGCCGGAACCAGCTGATCCACTCCCCAGAACCACCTAGTGGACACGCCAAAATCAACTGCCGGCTACGCCAGAAGCACTCGGCAGACACTCCGGAATCACATGCCAGGCATTCCGGAACCACCTCTCAGAGGTGCCAGAACCAAATGCCGGACACTCCGGAATCAGATGCCGGGCATGCCGGAACCAACTGCCGGACATGCCCGAACCACCGGCTCGACTTGCCGGAACCATTGCCGGACATGCAAAATCACGTGCCGGCTACGCCATAACCACTTGGCGAACACTCCGGAATCACCTGCCGGGCATGTCGGAACCACCTCTCAGAGGTGCCAGAACCACATGCCGGACACTCCGGAATCATCTGCCGGACATGCCAGAACCAGCTCTCAGACACACCAGAACCACATGCCAATGACAGCGGAAGCACCTGCCGAGCACGCCAGAACCACCTGCTCGACTCGCCAAAACCACCTGATGGACACGCCAAAATCACCTTCCCGCTACGCCACACCATTTGGTGAACACTTCGGAATCACCTGCCTGGCTGGCTGGAACAACCTGCCGGTCACGACAAGATCACCTGCCAGCTATGCCAGAACCATTTGGCGGACACCATGGAAACACCTGTCGGGCCGGCCGGAACCACCTCTCAGACGTGCCAGAACCATGAGCCTGAGATGCCGGAACCACTCCCCGAACAGACCGAAACCACCTGCCAGACCCGCCTGAACCCCCTGGCAAGCACGCCAGATCCACCTGCTCAACTAGCCGGAACCAACTTCCTGACACGCCAAAATCACCTGCCAGGTATACAAGAACCACTTGGTGGACACTCCAGAATCATCTGCCGGAGATGCCAGAACCAGCTCTCAGACACACCAGAACCACGTGCCAGAGACGCCGGAAGCACCAGCTGAGCATGCCTGAGCCACCTGCTCGACTCACAAGATACACCTGTCGGACATGCCAAAATCACCTGCAGGGAATGCCAGAAGCACTTGGCGGACACTCCGGAATCCCCTGTCGGGCGTGTCGGAACCACCTCTTAGACTTGCCAGAACCATGTTCTGGACACGCCGGTACCACCTGCCGAGTATGCCGGAACCAGCTGATCCACTCCCCAAAACCACCTAGTGGACACACCAAAATCAACTGCTGGCTACGCCAGAACTACTCGGCAGACACTCCAGAATCACAGTCCAGGCATTCCGGAAGCACCTCTCAGAGGTGCCGGAACCACATGCCGGACACTCCAGTATCACCTGCCGGGCATGCCGGAACCACCTCTCAGAGGTGCCAGAACCACATGCCGGACACTCCGGAATCACCTGCCGGGCATGCCGGAACCACGTTCTGGACATGCCGGAACCACCTGCCGGACATGCCGGAACCAGCTGGCGGACATTCCGGAACGACCGGCTCGACTCGCCGGAACCATTGCCGGACATGCAAAATCACCTGCCGGCTACGCCAGAACCACTTGGCCAACACTCCAGTATCACCTGCCGGGCATGCCGGAACCACTTCTCAAGGGTGCCAGAATCACATGCCGGACACTCCGGAATCACCTGCCGGGCATGCCGGAACCAGGTGACGGACAGGCCGGAACCACCGACTCGACTCGCCGGAACCATTGCCGGACATGCAAAATCACCTGCCGGCTATGCCAGAACCACTTGGGGAACACTCCGGAATCACCTGCCGGTCATGGCGGAACCACCTCTCAGACATGCCGGAACCACATGCCAATGACACCGGAAGCACCTGCCGAGCACGCCAGAACCACCTGCTCGACTCGCCAAAACCACCTGCTGGCCACGCCAAAATCACCTTCCGGCTACGCCCCAACCATTTGGTGAACACTTCGGAATCACCTGCCGTGCTGGCTGGAACCACCTGCCGGTCACACCAACATCACCTGCCAGCTATGCAGAACCACTTGACGGACACCAAGGAAACACCTGTCGGGCCGGCCGGAGCCACCTATCAGACGTGCCAGAACCATGTGACTGTGATGCCGGAACCACACCCCGAACCGACAGAAACCACCTGCCACACCCGCCTGAACCACCTGCCGAGCATGCCGGAACCACCTACTCGACTCGCTGAAACCACCTACCTGACACGCTAAAATCACCTGCCGGGTATGCCACAACCACTTGGTGGACACTCCGGAATCATCTGCCGGACATGCCAGAACCAGCTCTCAGACACACCAGAAACACGTGCCAGACACGTGGGAAGCACCTGCTGAGCATGCCTGAGCCAAATGCTCGACTTGCAAGAAACACCTGCCAGACACGCCAAAATCACCTGCCGGGTACGCCAGAACCACGTGGCGGACACTCCGGAATCACCTGTCGGGCATGCTGGAACCAACTCTCAGACGTGCCGGTCACGCCAGAAGCACCTGCCGGACAAGCCGGAACCACCGGCTCGACTCGCCGGAACCACCGCTGGACATGCAAAATTACCTGCCGGCTACGCCAGAACCACTTGGCGAACACTCCGGAATCAGCTGTCGGGCATGCTGGAACCAACTCTCAGACGTGCCAAAACATCGTGCCGGTCACGCCAGAAACACCTGCCGGACAGATCGGAAACACCTGCTGGACACGCCGGAACCACCGGCTCGACTCGCCGGAACCAACACCGGACATGCAAAATGACCTGCCGGCTACGCCAGAACCACTTGGCGAACACTCCGGAATCACCTGTCGGGCATGCCGGAACCACCTCTCAGACTTGCCAGAACCAAGTTCCGGACACGCCGGTACCACCTGCCGAGTATGCCGGAACCACCTGATCCACTCCCCAGAACCACCTGCTGGATACGCCAGAATCACCTGCCGGCTACTCCAGAACCACTCGGCAGACACTCCGTAACCAACTGCCGGGCATGCCGGAACCAACTCTCAGAGGTGCCGGAACCACATGCCGGACACTCCGGAATCACCTGCCGGGCATGCCGAAACCATCTCTCAGACGTGCCAGAACGATGTTCTGGACATGCCGGAACCACCTGCCGAGCTCGCCGGAACCACCTGCTGGACACGCCAAAATCACCTGCCGGCTATGCCAGAACCACTCGGCAGACACTCCGGAATCACATGCCAGGCATTCCGGAACCACCTCTCAGGGGTGCCAGAACCAAATGCTGGACACTCTGGTATCACATGCCGGGCATATCGGAACCACCTCTCAGAGGTGCCAGAACCACATGCTGGACACTCCGGAATCACCTGCCGGGCATGCAAGAACCACCTCTCAGAGGTGCCGGAACCACATGCCGGACACTCCGGAATCACCTGCCGGGCTGGCTGGAACCACCTGCCGGTCACGCCAACATCACCTTTCAGCTACGCCAGAACCACTTGGCGGACACTCTGGAAACACCTCTCCGGCCGGCCGGAACCACCTCTCAGAGGTGCCAGAACCACTCGGCAGACACTCTGGTATCACCTGCCGGGCATGCCGGAACCACCTCTCAGAGGTGCCAGAACCACATGCCGGACACTCCGGAATCACCTGCTGGGCATGCCGGAACCACCTCTCAGAGGTGCCAGAACCACTCGGCACACACTCCGGTATCACCTGCCGGGCATGCCGGAACCACCTCTCAGAGGTGCCAGAACCACTCGGCAGACACTCCGGAATCACCTGCCGGACATGCCGGAACCACCGGCTCGACACGCCGGAACCATTGCCGGACATGCAAAATCACCTCCCGGCTATGCCAGAACCACTTGGCGAACACTCCGGAATCACCTGCCGGGCATGCCGGAACCATCTCTCAGACATGCCGGAACCACATGCCAATGACACCGGAAGCACCTGCCGAGCACGCCAGAACCACCTGCTGGACACGCCAAAATCACCTATCGGCTACGCCAGAACCACTCGGCAGACACTCCGGAATCACCTGCCGGGCTGGCTGGAACCACCTGCCGGTCACGCCAACATCACCTTTCAGCCACTCCAGAACCACTTGGCGGACACTCCGGAAACACCTGTCGGGCCGGCCGGAACCACCTCTCAGACGTGCCAGAACCATGTGCCTGAGATGCCGGAACCACTCCCCAAACAGACCGAAACCACCTGCCCGACCTGCCTGAACCCCCTGGCGAGCACGCCTGATCCACCTGCTCAAATAGCCGGAACCACCTTCCTGACACGCCAAAATCACCTGCCAGATCTACCAGAACCACTTGGTGGACACTCTGGAATCATCTGCCGGACATGCCAGAACCAGCTCTCAGACACACCGGAAGCACGTGCCAGAGACGCCGGAAGCACCAGCTGAGCATGCCTGAGCCACCTGCTAGATCCCTAGAAACACCTGTTGGACATGCCAAAATCACCTGCCGGGTACGCCAGAAGCACTTGGCGGACGCTCCGGAATCACCAGTCGGGCGTGCCGGAACCACCTCTCAGACTTGCCAGAACCATGTTCTGGACATGCCGGTACCAACTGCCGAGTATGCCGGAACCACCGGCTCGACTAGCCGGATCCATTGCCGGACATGGAAAATCACCTGCCGGCTACGCCAGAACCACTTGGCGAGTACTCCGGAATCACCTGCCGGGCATGGCGGAACCACCTCTCAGACATGCCGGAACCACATGCCAATGACACCGGAAGCACCTGCCGAGCACGCCAGAACCACCTGCTCGACTCGCCAAAACCACCTGCTGGACACGCCAAAATCACCTTCCGGCTACGCCCCAACCATCTGGTGAACACTTCGGAATCACCTGCCGGGCTGGCTGGAACCACCTGCCGGTCACACCAACATCACCTGCCAGCTATGCAGAACCACTTGACGGACACCGTGGAAACACCTGTCGGGCCTGCCGGAACCACCTATCAGACGTGACAGAACCATGTGCCTGAGATGCCGGAACCACTCCCCGAACAGACCGAAACCACCTACCAGACCCGCCTGAACCACCTACCAAGCACGCCGGAACAACCTACTCGACTCGCTGGAACCACCTACCTGACACGCTAAAATCACCTGCCGGGTATGCCACAACCACTTGGTGGACACTCCAGAATCATCTGCCGGACATGCCAGAACCAGCTCTCAGACACACCAGAACCACGTGCCAGACACGCCGGAAGCACCTGCTGATCATGCCTGAGCCAAATGCTCGACTTGCAAGAAACACCTGTCAGACACGCCAAAATCACCTGCCGGGTACGCCAGAACCACGTGGCGGACACTCCGGAATCACCTGTCGGGCATTCCGGAACCAACTCTCAGACGTGCAAGAACCTCGTGCCAGACACGCCACAACCACCTGCCGGACAGACCGGAAACACCTGCTGGACACGCCAGAACCACTCGGCAGTCACTCCGGAATCACATGCCATGCATCCTGGAACCACCTCTCAGAGGTGCCAGAACCAAATGCACGACACTCCGGTATCACCTGCCGGGCATGCCGGAACCACCTCTCAGAGGTGCCAGAACCACATGCCGGACACTCCGGTATCACCTGCCGGGCATGCCGGAACCACCTCTCAGAGGTGCCAGAACCACATGCCGGACACTCCTTAATCACCTGCCGGGCATGGCGGAACCACCTATCAGACATGCCGGAACCACATGCCAAGGACACCGGAAGCACCTGCCGAGCACTCCGGAATCACCTGCCGGGCTGGCTTGAACCACCTGCCGGTCACGCCAACATCACTGTTCAGCTACACCAGAACCACTTGGCGGACACTCCGGAAACACCTGTCGGGCCGGCCGGAACCACCTCTCAGACGTGCCAGAACCATGTGCCTGAGATGCCGGAACCACTCCCCGAACTGACCGAAACCACCTGCCAGACCCGCCTGAACCCCCTGGCGAGCACGCCTGATCCACCTGCTCAACTAGCAGGAACCACCTTCCTGACATGCCAAAATCACCTGCCGGGTACGCCAGAAGCACTTGGCGGACACTCCGGAATCACCTGTCGTGCATGCCGGAACCACCTCTCAGAGGTGCCAGAACCACATGCCGGACACTACGGAATAACCTGCCGGGCATGCTGGAACCACCTGACGGACATGCCGGAACGACCGGCTCGACTAGCCGGAACCATTGCCGGACATGGAAAATCACCTGCCGGCTACGCCAGAACCACTTGGCGAACACTCCGGAATCACCTGCCGGGCATGGCGGAACCACCTCTGTGACATGCCGGAACCACATGCCAATGACACCGGAAGCACCTGCCGAGCACGCCAGAACCACCGGCTCGACTCGCCAAAACCACCTGATGGACACGCCAAAGTCACCTTCCCTCTACGCCAGAACCATTTGGTGAACACTTCGGAATCACCTGCCGGGCATGCCAGAACCATCTCTAAGACGTGCCAGAACCATGTTCCGGACACGCCGGTACCACCTGCCGAGCTCGCCGGAACCACCTGCTGGACACGCCAAAATCACCTGCCGGCTACGCCAGAACTACACGGCAGAAACTCCGGAATCACCTGCCGGGCTGGCTGGAACCACCTGCCGGTCACGCCAACATGACCTTTCAGCTACGCCAGAACCACTTGGCGGACACTCCGGAAACACCTCTCCGGCCGGCCGGAACCACCTCTCAGACGTGCCAGAACCTTGTGCCTGAGATGCCGGAACCACTCCCCGAACAGACCGAAACCACCTGCCAGACCCGCCTGAACCCCCTGGCGAGCACGCCTGATCCACCCGCTCAACTAGCCGGAACCAACTTCCTGACACGCCAAAATAACCTGCCGGCTACGCCACAACCATTTGGTGAACTCTTCGGAATCACCTGCCGGGCTGGCTCCAGAACCACTCGGCAGACACTCCGGAACCACCTGCCGGGCATGCCGGAACCACCTCTCAAACATGCCGGAACCACATGCCAATGACACCGGAAGCACCTGCCGGGCACGCGAGAACCACGTGCTCGACTCGCCAAAACCACCTGCTAGGCACGACAAAATCACCTGCCGGGTATGCCATAACCACTTGGTGGACACTCCAGTATCAGCTGCCGGACACGCCAGAACCAGCTCTCAGACACACCAGAACCACGTGCCGGACACGCCGGAAGCACCTGCTGATCATGCCTGAGCCAAATGCTCGACTTGCAAGAAACACCTGCCGGACACGCCAAAATCTCCTGCCGGGTACGCCAGAACCACGTGGCGGACACTCTGGAATCACCTGTCGGGCATGCCGGAACCAACTCTCAGACGTGCCAGAACCTCGTGCTGGACACGCCAGAACCACCTGCCGGACAGACCGGAAACATCTGCTGGACACGCCGGAACCACCGGCTCGACTCGCCGGAACCACCGCCGGACATGCAAAATGACCTGCCGGCTACGCCAGAACCACTTGGGGAACACTCCGGAATCACCTGTCGGGCATGCCCGAACCACGTCTCAGACTTGCCAGAACCATGTTCCGGACACGCCGGTACCACCTGCCGAGTATGCCGGAACCACCTGATCCACTCCCCAGAACCACCTGCTGGACACGCCAGAATCACCTGCGGGCTACTCCAGAACCACTCGGCAGACACTCTGGAACCACCTGCCAGGCATGTCGGAACTACCTCTCCGACATGCCAAAACCACATGCCAATGACACCGGAAGCACCTGCCGAGCACGCCAGAACCACCTGCTCGACTCGCCAAAACCACCTGCTGGACACGCCAAAATCACCTGCCGGCTAGGCCACAACAATTTGTTGAACTCTTCGGAATCACCTGCCGGGCTGGTTGGAACCACCTGCCGGTCACGCCAACATCACCTGCCAGAAATGCCAGAACCACTTTGCGGACACCGTGGAAACACCTGTAGGGCCTGCCGGAACCACCTATCAGACGTGCCAGAACCATGTGCCTGAGATGCCAGAACCACTCCCCGAACAGACCGAAACCACCTGCCAGACCAGCCTGAACCACCTGCCGAGCATGCCGGAACCACCTACCTGACACGCTAAAATCACCTGCCGGCTACTCCAGAACCACTCGGCAGACACTCCGGAATCACCTGCTGGGCTGGCTGGAACCACCTGACGGTCACGCCAACATCACCTTTCAGCTACGCCGGAACCACTTGGCGGACACTCCGGAAACACCTGTCGGGCCGGCCGGAACCACCTCTCAGACGTGCCAGAACCATGTGCCTGAGATGCCGGAACCACTCCCCGAACAGACCGAAACCACCTGCCACACCCGCCTGAACCCCCTGGCAAGCACGCCTGATCCACCTGCTCAAATAGCCGGAACCACCTTCCTGACACGCCAAAATCACCTGCCAGGTATACCAGAACCACTTGGTGGACACTCCGGAATCATCTGCCGGACATGCCAGAACCAGCTCTCAGACACACCAGAACCAAGTGCCAGACACGACGGAAGCACCTGCTGATCATGCCTGAGCCAAATGCTCGACGTGCAAGAAACACCTGCCAGACACGCCAAAATCACCTGCCGGGTACGCCAGAACCACGTGGCAGACACTCCGGAATCACCTGTCGGGCATGCCGGAACCAACTCTCAGACATGCCAGAACCTCGTGCCAGACACGCCACAACCACCTGAGGGACAGACCGGAAACACCTGCTGGACACGCAAGAACCACTCGGCAGACACTCCGGAATCACATGCCAGGCATCCCAGACCACATCTCAGAGGTGCCATAACCAAATGTCGGACACTCCGGTATCACCTGCCGGGCATGCCAGAGCAACCTCTCAGAGGTGCCAGAACCACATGCCGGACACTCCGGATTCACCTGCCGGGCATGCCGGAACCACCTCTCAGAGGTGCCAGAACCACATGCCGGACACTCCGGAATCACCTGCCGGGCATGCCGGAACCACCTGCCGGACATGCCGGAACCACCGGCTCGACTCGCCGGAACCATTGCCGGACATGCAAAATCACCTGCCGGCTACGCCAGAACCACTTGGCGAACACTCCGCAATCACCTGCCGGGCATGGCGGAACCACCTCTCAGACATGCCGGAACCACATGCCAATGACACCGGAAGTACCTGCCGAGCACGCCAGAACCACCTGCTCGACTCGCCAAAACCACCTGATGGACACGCCAAAATCACCTTCCCGCTACGCCACAACCATTTGGTGAACACTTCGGAATCACCTGCCGGGCTTGCTGGAACCACCTGCCTGTCACGCCAACATCACCTGCCAGCTATTCCAGAACCACTTGGCGGACACCATGGAAACACCTGTCGGGCCGGCCGGAACCACCTCTCAGACGTGCCAGAACCATGAGCCTGAGATGCCGGAACCACTCCCCGAACAGACCGAAACCACCTGTCAGACCCGTCTGAACCCCCTGGCGAGCACGCCTGATCCACCTGCTCAACTATCCGGAACCAACTTACTGACACGGCAAAATCAACTGCCAGGTGTACAAGAACCACTTGGTGGACACTCCGGAATCATCTGCCGGACATGCCAGAACCAGCTCTCAGACACACCAGAACCACGTGCCAGAGGCGCTGGAAGCACCAGCTGAGCATGCCTGAGCCACCTGCTCGACTCGCAAGATACACCTGTCGGACATGCCAAAATCACCTGCCGGGTACGCCAGAAACACTTGGCGGAAGCTCCGGAATCACCTGTCGGGCGTGCTGGAACCACCTCTCAGACTTGCCAGAACCATGTTCTGGACACGCCGGTACCACCTGCCGAGTATGCTGGAACCAGCTGATCCACTACCCAGAACCACCTAGTGGACACTCCAAAATCAACTGCCGGCTACGCCAGAACCACTCAGCAGACACTCCGGAATCACATGCCAGGCATTCCGGAACCACCTCTCAGAGGTGCCAGAACCAAATGCCGAACACTCCAGTATCACCTGCCAGGCATGCCGGAACCACCTCTCAGAGGTGCCAGAACAACATGCTGGACACTGCGGAATCACCTGCGGGGCATGCCGGAACCACCTGCCGGACATGGCGGAACCACCGGCTCGACTCGCCGTACCCATTGCCGGCCATGCAAAATCACCTGCCGGCTACGCGAGAACCACTTGGCGAACACTCCGGAATCACCTGCCGGGCATGGCGGAGCCACCTCTCAGACATGCCGGAACTACATGCCAATGACACTGGAAGCACCTGCCGAGCACTCCAGAACCACCTGCTCGACTCGCCAAAACCACCTGCTGGACACGCCAAAATCACCTGCCGTCTACGCCACAACCATTTGGTGAACTCTTCGGAATCACCTGCCGGGCTGGCTGGAACCACCTGCCGGTCACGCCAACATCACCTGCCAGCTATGCCAGAACCACTTGGCGGGCATCATGGAAACACCTGTCGGGCCGGCCGGAACAACCTATCAGACGTGCCAGAACCATGTGCCTGAGACGCCGGAACCACACCCCGAACAGACCGAAACCACCTGCCAGACCCGCCTGAACCCACTGGCGAGCACGCCTGATCCACCTGCTCAACTAGCCGGAACCACCTTCCTGACACGCCAAAATCACCTGCCAGGTCTACCAGAACCACTTGGTGGACACTCCGGAATCATCTGCCGGACATGCAAGAACCAGATCTCAGACACACCAGAACCACATGCCAGAGACGACGGAAGCTCCAGCTGAGCATGCCTGAGCCACCTGCTCGACTCGCAAGATACACCTGTCGGACAGGGGAAAATCACCTGCCGGGTACGCCAGAAACACTTGGCGGACGCTCCGGAATCACCTGTCGGGCGTGTCGGAACCAGCTGCTCCACTCCCCAGAACCACCTAGTGGACACGCCAAAATCAACTGCCGGCTACGCCGGAATAACAGGCTCGACTCGCCAGAACCACCGCCGGACATGCAAAATGACCTGCCGGCTACGCCAGAACCACTTGGCAAACACTCCGGAATCACCTCTCGGGCATGCCGGAACCACATCTCAGACTTGCCAGAACCATGTTCCGGACACGCCGGTACCACCTGCCGAGTATGCTGGAACCACCTGATCCACTCCCCAGAACCACCTGCTGGACACGCCAGAATCACCTGCCGGCTACGCCAGAACCACTCGGCAGACACTCCGCAACCAACTGCCGGGCATGCCGGAACCACCTCTCAGAGGTGCCAGAACCACATGCCGGACACTCCGGAATCAGCTGCCGGGCATGCCGGAACCATCTCTCAGACGTGCCAGAACCATGTTCCGGACACGCCGGTACCACCTGCCGAGCTCGCCGGAACCACCTGCTGGACACGCCAAAATCACCTTCCGGCTACGCCAGAACCACTCAGCAGACACTCCGGAATCACCTGCCGGGCTGGCTGGAACCACCTGCCATTCACGCCAACATGACCTTTCAGCTACGCCGGACCCACTTGGCGGACACTCCGGAAATACCTGTCGGGCCGGCCGCAACCACCTCTCAGACGTGCCAGAACCATGTGCCCGAGATGCCAGAACCACTCCCCGAACAGACCGAAACCACCTGCCAGACCCGCCTGAACCCCCTGGCGAGCACGCCTGATCCACCTGCTCAACTACCCGGAGCCACCTTCCTGACACGCCAAAATCACCTGCCAGGTCTACCAGAACCACTTGGTGGACACTCCGGAATCATCTGCCGGACATGCCAGAACCAGCTCTCAGACACACCAGAACCACGTGCCAGAGACGCCGGAAGCACCAGCTGAGCATGCCTGAGCCACCTGCTCGACTCGCAAGGAGCACCTGTCGGACATGCCAAAATCACCTGCCGGGTACGCCAGAAACACTTGGCGGACGCTCCGGAATCACCTGTCGGGCGTCCCAGAACCACCTCACAGACTTGCCAGAACCATGTTCTGGACACGCCGGTACCACCTGCCGAGTATGCCGGAACCAGCTGATCCACTCCCCAGAACCACGTAGTGGACACGCCAATATCAACAGCCGGCTACGCCAGAAGCACTCGGCAGACACTCCGGAATCACATGCCAGCCATTCTGGAACCACCTCTCAGAGGTGCCAGAACCAAATGCCGGAGACTCCAGCATCACCTGCCGGGCATGCCGGAACCACCTCTCAGAGGTGCCAGAACCACATGCCGGACACTCCGGTATCACCTGCCGGGCATGCCGGAACCACGTTCTGGACATGCCGGAACCTCCAGCTGGACATGCCGGAACCACCATCCGGACATTCCGGAACCACCGGCTCGACTCGCCGGAAATAATGCCCGACATGTAAAATCACCTGCCTGCTACGCCACAACCACTTGGCGAACACTCCGGTATCACCTGCCGGGCATGCCTTAACCACCTCTCAGAGGTGCCAGAACCACATGCCGGACACTCCGGAATCACCTGCCGGGCATGGCGGAACCACCTCTCAGACATGCCTGTACCACATGACAATGACACCGGAATCACCTGCCGAGCACGCCAGACCCACCTGCTCGACTCGCCAAAACCACCTGCTGGACACGCCAAAATCACCTGCCGGCTACGCCAGAAACACTCGGCAGACACTCCGGAATCACCTGCCGGGCTGGCTCCAGAACCACTCGGCAGACTCTCCGGAACCACCTGCCGGGCATGCCGGAACCACCTCTCAGACATGCCGGAACCACATGCCAATGACACCGGAAGCACCTGCCGAGCACGCCAGAACCACCTGCTCGACTCGCCAAAACCACCTGCTGGACACGCCAAAATCAACTGCCGGCTACGCCACAACCATTTGGTGAACTGTTCGGAATCACCTGCCGGGCTTGCTGGAACCACCTGCCGGTCACGCCAACATCACCGGCCAGCTATGCCAGAACCACTTGGCGGACACCATGGAAACACCTGTCGGGCCGGCCGGAACCACCTCTCAGACGTGCCAGAACCATGAGCCTGAGATGCCGGAACCACTCCCCGAACAGACCGAAACCACCTGCCAGACCCGCCTGAACCCCCTGGCAAGCACGCCTGATCCACCTGCTCAATTAGCCGGAACCAACTTCCTGACACGCCAAAATCACCTGCCAGGTATACAAGAACAACTTGGTGGACACTCCGGAATCATCTGCCGGAGATACCAGAACCAGCTCTCAGACACACCAGAACCACGTGCCAGAGACGCCGGAAGCACCAGCTGAGCATGCCTCAGCCACCTGCTCGACTCGCAAGATACACCTGTCGGACAGGCGAAAATCACCTGCCGGGTACGCCAGAAACACTTGGCGGACGCTCCGGAATCACCTGTCGGGCGTGCCGGAACCACCTCTCAGACTTGCCAGAACCATGTTCTGGACACGCCGGTACCACATGCCGAGTATGCCGGAACCAGCTGATCCACTCACCAGAACCACCTCGTGGACACGCCAAAATCAACTGCCGGCTACGCCAGAAGCACTCGGTAGACACTACGGAATCACATGCCAGGCATTCCGGAACCAACTCTCAGAGGTGCCAGAACCAAATGCCGGACACTCCGGTATCACCTGCCGGGCATGCCGGAACCACGTGCTGGACATGCCGGAACCACCAGCCGGACATTCCGGAACCACCGGCTCGACTCGCCGGAAATAATGCCCGACATGTAACATCACCTGCCGGCTACGCCAGAACCACTTGGCGAACACTCCGGTATCACCTGACGGGCATGCCGGAACCCCCTCTCAGAGGTGCCAGAACCACATGCCAATGACTCCGGAAGCAGCTGCCGAGCACGCCAGAACCACCTGCTCGACTTGCCAAAACCACCTGCTGGACACAGGAAAATCAACTGCCGGCTACGCCACAACCATTTGGTGAACTCTTCGGAATCACCTGCCGGGCTGGCTGGAACCACCTGCCGGTCACGCCAACATCACCTGCCAGCTATGCCAGAACCACTTGGCGGACACCATGGAAACACCTGTCGGGCCGGCCGGAACCACCTCTCAGACTTGCCAGAACCATGTTCTGGACACGCCGGTACAACCTGCCGAGTATGCCAGAACCAGCTGATCCACTCCCCAGAACCACCTAGTGGACACGCCAAAATCATCTGCCGGCTACGCCAGAACCACTCGGCAGACACTCCGGAATCACATGCCAGGCATTCCGGAACCACCTCTCAGAGGTGCCAAAACCAAATGCCAGACACTCCGGTATCACCAGTCAGGCATGCCGGAACCACATCTCAGAGGTGCCAGAACCACATGCCGGACACTCCGGAATCACCTGCCGGGCATGCTGGAACCACGTTCTGGACATGCCGGAACCACTTGCCGGACATGCCGGAACCACCTGCCGGACATTCCGGAACCACCGGCTCGACTCGCTGGAACCATTCCCGGACATGCAAAATCACCTGCCGGCTACGCCAGAAGCACTTGGCGAACACTCCGGAATCACCTGCCGGGCATGGCGGAACCACCTCTCAGACATGCCGGAACCACATGCCAATGACACCGGAAGCACCTGCCGAGCACGCCAGAACCACCTGCTCGACTCGCCAAAACCACCTGCTGGACACGCCAAAATCACCTGCCGGCTACGCCACAACCATTTGGTGAACACTTCGGAATCACCTGCTGGGCTGGCTGGAACCACCTGCCGGTCACGCCAACATCACCTGCCAGCTATGCCAGAACCACTTGGCGGACACAATGGAAACACCTGTAGGGCCGGCCGGAATCAACCTATCAGACGTGCCAGAACCATGTGCCTGAGATGCTGGAACCACACCCCGAACAGACCGAAACCACCTGCCAGACCCGCCTGAACCAACGGCCGAGCACGCTGGAACCACCTTCTCGACTCGCCGGAACCACCTACCTGACACGCTAAAATCACCTGCCGGGTATGCCACAACCACTTGGTGGACACTCCGGAATCATCTGCCGGACATGCCAGAACCAGCTCTCAGACACACCGGAACCAGATGCCGGACACGCCGGAAGCACCTGCTGATCATGCCTGAGCCAAATGCTCGACTTGCAAGAAACACCTGCCAGACACGCCAAAATCACCTGCCGGGTACGCCAGAACCACGTGGCGGACACTCCGGAATCACCTGTCGGGCATGCCAGAACCAACTCTCAGACGTGCCAGAACCTCGTGCCGGACACGCCAGAACCACCTGCCGGACAGACCGGAACGACCTGCTGGACACGCCGGAACCACCGGCTCGACTCGCCGGAACCACCGCCGGACATGCAAAAAGACCTGCCGGCCACGCCAGAACCACTTGGCGAACACTCCGGAATCACCTGTCGGGCATGCCGGAACCACCTCTCAGACTTGCCAGAACCATGTTCCGGACACGCGGGTACAACCTGCCGAGTATGCCGGAACCACCTGATCCACTCCCCAGAACCACCTGCTGGACACGCCAGAATCACCTGCCGGCTACGCCAGAACCATTCGGCAGACACTCCGGAACCACCTGCCGGGCAGGCCGGAACCACCTCTCAGAAGTGCCAGAACCACATGCCGGACACTCCGGTATCACCTGCCGAGCATGCCGGAACCACATCTCAGAGGTGCCAGAACCACATGCCGGACACTCCGGAATCACCTGCCGGGCATGCCGGAACCATCTCTCAGACGTGCCAGAACCATGTTCCAGACACGCCGGTACCACCTGCCGAGCTCGCCGGAACCACCTGCTGGACACGCCAAAATCACCTGCCAGCTACGCCAGAACCACGCGGCAGACACTCCGGAATCACCTGCCGGGCTGGCTGGAACCACCTGCTGGTCACGCCAACATCACCTTTCAGCTACGCCAGAACCACTTGGCTGACACGCCGGAAACACCTGTCGGGCCGGCCAGAACCACCTCTCAGACGTGCCAGAACCATGTGCCTGAGATGCCGGAACCACTCCCCGAACAGACCGAAACCACCTGCCAGACCCGCCTGAACCCCCTGGCGAGCACGCCTGATCCACCTGCTCAACTAGCCAGAACCACCTTCCTGACACGCCAAAATCACCTGCCAGGTATACCAGAACCACTTGGTGGACACTCCGGAATCATCTGCCGGACATGCCAGAACCAGCTCTCAGACACACCAGAACCACGTGCCAGAGATCCCAGAAGCACCAGCTGAGCATGCTGAGCCACCTGCTCGACTCGCAAGAAACACCTGTCGGACATGCCAAAATCACCTGCCGGGTACGCCAGAAACACTTGGCGGACGCTCCGGAATCACCTGTCGGGCGTGCAGGAACCACCTCTCAGACTTGAAAGAACCATGTTCTGGACACGCCGGTACCACCTGCCGAGTATGCCGGAACCAGCTGATCCACTCCCCAGAACCACCTAGTGGACACGCCAAAATCAACTGCCGGCTACGCCAGAACCACTCGGCAGACACTCCGTATCACAGGCCACGCATTCCGGAACCACCTCTCAGAGGTGCCAGAACCAAATGCCGGAGACTCGAGTATCACCTGCCGGGCATGCTGGAACCACCTCTCAGAGGTGCCAGAACCACATGCTGGACACTCCGGAATCACCTGCCGGGCATGCTGGAACCACGTTCTCGACATGCCGGAACCACCTGCCGGACATGCCTGAACCACCTGCCGGACATTCCGGAACCACCGGCTCGACTCGCCGGAACCATTGCCGGACATGCAAAATCACCTGCCGGCTAGGCCAGAACCACTTGGCAAACACTCCAGTATCACCTGCCGGGCATGCCGGAACCACTTCCCAAGGGTGCCAGAATCACATGCCGGACACTCCGGAATCACCTGCCGGGCATGCCGGAACCAGGTGCCGGACAGGCCGGAACCACCAGCTCGACTCGCCGGAACCATTGCCGGACATGCAAAATCACCTGCCGGCTATGCCAGAACCACTTGGGGAACACTCCGGAATCACCTGCCGGGCATGGCGGAACCACCTCTCAGACATGCCGGAACCACATGCCAATGACACCGGAAGCACCTGCCGAGCACGCCAGAACCACCTGCTCGACTCGCCAAAACCACCTGCTGGACACGCCAAAATCACCTTCCGGCTACGCCACAACCATGTGGTGAACACTTCGGAATCACCTGCCGGGCTGGCTGGAACCACCTGCCGGTCATGCCAACATCACATGCCAGCTATGCCAGAACCACTTGGCGGACACCATGGAAACACCTGTCGGGCTGGCCGGAACCACCTATCAGACGTGCCAGAACCATGTGCCTGAGATGCTGGAACCACACCCCGAACAGACCGAAACCACCTGCCAGACCCGCCTGAACCACCTGCCGAGCACGCCGGAACCACCTACTGGACTCGCCGGAAACACCTACCTGACATGCTAAAATCACCTTCCGGGTATGCCACAACCACTTGGTGGACACTCCGGAATCACCTGGCGGGCATGCCGGAACCACCTCTCAGACTTGCCAGAACCATGTTCCGGACGTGCCGGTACCACCTGACGAGTATGCCGGAACCACCTGATCCACTCCCCAGAACCACGTGGTGGATACGCCAGAATCACCTGCTGGCTACTCCAGAACCACTCGGCAGACACTCCGCAACCAACTGCCGGGCATGCCGGAACCACCTCTCAGAGGTGCCAGAACCACATGCCGGACACTCCGTAATCACCTGCAGGGCATGCTGGAACCACGTGCTGGACATGCCGGAACCACCTGCCGGATATGCCGGAACCACCTGCCGGACATTCCGGAACCACCGGCTCGACTCGCCGGAACCATTGCCGGACATGCAAAATCACCTGCCGGCTATGCCAGAACCACTTGGCGAACACTCCGGTATCACCTGCCGGGCATGCAAGAACCTCCTACTCGACTCGCTGGAACCACCTACCTGACACGCTAAAATCGCCTGCCGGTTATGCCACAACCACTTGGTGGACACTCCGCAATCATCTGCCAGACATGCCAGAACCAGCTCTCAGACACACCAGAACCACGGGCCGGACACGCCGGAAGCACCTGTTGAGCATGCCTGAGCCAAGCGCTCGACTTGCATGAAACACCTGCCAGACACGCCAAAATCACCTGCCGGGTACGCCAGAACCACGTGGCGGACACTCCGGAATCACCTGTCGGACAGACCGGAACCACCTGCTGGACACGCCGGAACCACCGGCTCGACTCGCCGGAACCACCGCCGAACATGCAAAATGACCTGACGGCTACGCTAGAACCACTTGGCGAACACTCCGGAATCACCTGTCGGGCATGCCGGAACCACCTCACAGACTTTCCAGAACCATGTTCCGGACACGCCGGTACCACCTGCCGAGTATGCCGGAACCACCTGATCCACTCCCCAGAACCACCTGCTGGACACGCCAGAATCACCTGCTGGCTACGCCAGAGCCACTCTTCAGACACTCCGGAACCACCTGCCGGGCATGCCGGAACCACCTCTCCGAGGTGCCAGAACCACATGCCGGACACTCCGGAATCACCTGCCGGGCATGCCGGAACCATCTCTCAGACGTGCCAGAACCATGTTCCGGACACGCCGGTACCACCTGCCGAGCTCGCCGGAAGCACCTGCTGGACACGCCCAAATCACCTGCCAGCTACGCAAGAACCACGCGGCAGACAGTCCGGAATCACCTGCCGGGCTGGCTGGAACCACCTGCCGGTCACGCCAACATCACCTTTCAGCTATGCCAGAACCAATTGGCGGACACGCCGGAAACACCTGTCTGGCCGGCCGGAACGACCTCTCAGACGTGCCAGAACCATGCGCCTGAGATGCCGGAACGTCTCCCCGAACAGACCGAAACCACCTGCCAGACCCGCCTGAACCCCCTGGCGAGCACGCCTGATCCACCTACTCAACTAGCCGGAACCACCTTCCTGACACGCCAAAATCAACTGCCAGGTATACCAGAACAACTTGGTGGACACTCCGGAATCATCTGCCGGACATGCCAGAACCAGCTCTCAGACACACCAGAACCACGTGCCAGAGATGCCAGAAGCACCAGCTGAGCATGGCTGAGCCACCTGCTCGACTCGCAAGAAACACCTGTCGGACATGCCAAAATCACCTGCCGGGTACGCCAGAAACTTTTGGCGGACCCTCCGGAATCACCTGTCGTGCGTGCAGGAACCACCTGTCAGACTTGCCAGAACCATGTTCTGGACACGCCGGTAGCACCTGCCGAGTATGCTGGAACCAGCTGATCCACTCAGCAGAACCACCTAGTGGACACGCCAAAATCAACTGCCGGGTACGCCAGAACCACGTGGCGGACACTCCGGAATCACCTTTCGGGCATGCTGGAACCAACTCTCAGACGTGCCAGAACCTCGTGCCGGACACGCCAGAACCACCTGCCGGACAGTCCGGAAACACTTGCTGGACACGCCGGAACACCCGTCTCGACTCGCCGGAACCACCCCCGGACATGCAAAATGACCTGCCGGCTACGCCAGAACCACTTGGCGAACACTCCGGAATCACCTGTCGGGCATGCCAGAACCACCTCTCAGACTTGCGAGAACCATGTTCCGGACACGCCGGTACCACCCGCCGAGTATGCCGGAACCACCTGATCCACTCCCCAGAACCACCTGCTGGACACGCCAGAATCACCTGAGGGCTACGACAGAACCACTCGGCAGACACTCCGGAACCACCTACTGGGCATGCCGGAACCACCTCTCAGAGGTGCCAGAACCACATGCCGGACACTCTGGAATAACCAGCCGGGCATGCCGGAACCATCTCTCAGATCTGCCAGAACCATGTTCCAGAAACGCTGGTACCACCTGCCGAGCTCGCCGGAACCACCTGCTGGACACGCCAAAATCACCTGCCGGCTACGCCAGAACCAATCGACAGACACTCCGGAATCACCTGCCGGGCTGGCTGGAACCACCTGCCGGTCACGCCAACATCACCTTTCAGCTATGCCAGAACCACTTGGCGGACACTCCGGAAACACCTGTCGTGACGGCCGGAACCACATCTCAGACGTGCCAGAACCATGTGCCTGAGATGCCGGAACCAATCCCCGAACAGACCGAAACCACCTGCCAGACCCGCCTGAACCCCCTGGCGAGCACGCCTGATCCACCTGCTCAAATAGCTGGAACCACCATCCTGACACGCCAAAATCACCTGCCGGCTACGCCACAAACATTTGGTGAACTCTTCGGAATCACTTGGCGGGCTGGCTGGAACCACCTGCCGGTCACGCCAACATCACCTGCCAGCTATGCCAGAACCACTTGGCGGACACCATGGAAACACCTGTCGGGCCGGCCGGAACCACCTATCAGACGTGCCAGAACCATGTGCCTGAGATGCCGGAACCACACCCCGAACAGACCGAAACCACCTGCCAGACCCGCCTGAACCGCCTCCCGAGCACACTGGAACCACCTACTCGACTCGCTGGAACCACCTACCTGACACGCTAAAATCACCTGCCGGGTATGCCACAACCACTTGGTGGACACTCCGGAATCATCTGCCGGACATGCCAGAACCAGCTCTCAGACACACCAGAACCACGTGCCAGAGACGCCGGAACCACTTGGTGAGCATGCCTGAGCCAAATGCTCGACTTGCAAGAAACACCTGCCAGACACGCCAAAATCACCTGCCGGGTACACCAGAACCACTTGGCGGACACTCCGGAATCACCTGTCCGGCATGCCGGAACCAACTCTCAGACGTGCCAGAACCTCGTGCCGGTCACGACAGAAGCACCTGCCGGACACGCCGGAACCACCAGCTCGAATCACCGGAACCACCGCCGGATATGCAAAATGACCTGCCGGCTACGCCAGAACCACTTGGCGAACACTCCGGAATCACCTGTCGGGCATGCCGGAACCGCCTCTCAGACTTGCCAGAACCATGTTCCGGACACGCCGGTACCACCAGCCGAGTGTGCCGGAACCACCTGATCCACTCCCCAGAACCAACTGCTGGACACGCCAGAATCACCTGCCGACTACGCCAGAACCACTCGGCAGACACTCCGGAACCACCTGCCGGGCATGCCGGAACCACCTCTCAGAGGTGCCAGAACCACATGCCGGACACTGCGGAATCACCTGCGGGGCATGCCAGAACCACCTCTCAGAGGTGCCAGAACCACATGCCGGACACTCCGGAATCACCTGCCGGGCATGACGGAACCGTCTCTCAGACGTGCCAGAACCATGTTCCGGACACGCTGGTACCACCTGCCGAGCTCGCCGGAACCACCTGCTGGACACGCCAAAATCACCTGCCGGCTACGCCAGAACCACACGGCAGACACTCCGCAATCACCTGCCGGGCTGGCTGGAACCACCTGCCGGTCACGCCAACATCACCTTTCAGCTACGCCAGAACCACTTGGCGGACACTCCGGAAACACCTCTCCGGCCGGCCGGAACCACCTCTCAGACGTGCCAGAACCATGTGCCTGAGATGCCGGAACCACTCCCCGAACAGACCGAAACCACCTGCCAGACCCGCCTGAACCCCCTGGCGAGCACGCCTGATCCACCTGCTCAGCTAGCCGGAACCACCTTCCTGACACGCCAAAATCACCTGCCAGTTATACAAGAACCACTTGGTGGACACTCCGGAATCATCTGCCGGAGATGCCAGAACCAGCTCTCAGACACAGCAGAACCACGTGCCAGAGACGCCGGAAGCACCAGCGGAGCATGCCTGAGCCACCTGCTCGACTCACAAGATACACCTGTCGGACAGGCGAAAATCACCTGCCGGGTACGCCAGAAACACTTGGCGGACGCTCCGGAATCACCTGTCAGGCATGCTGGAACCACATCTCACACTTGCCAGAACCATGTCCTGGACACGCCGGTACCACCTGCCGAGTATGCCGGAACCAGCTGATCCACTCCCCAGAACCACCTATTGGACACGCCAAAATCAACTGCCGGCTACGCCAGAACCACTCGGCAGACACTCCGGAATCACATGCCAGGCATTCTGGAACCACCTCTCAGAACTGCCAGAAACAAATGCCGGAGACTCCGGTATCACCTGCCGGACATGCCGGAACCACCTCTCAGAGGTTCAAGAACCACATGCCGGACACTCCGGAATCACCTGCCGGGCATGCTGGAACCACGTGCTGGACATGCCGGAACCACCTGCCGGACATGCCGGAACCACCGGCTCGACACGCCGGAACCATTGCCGGACATGCAAAATCACCTGCCGGCTATGCCAGAACCACTTGGGGAACACTCCGGAATCACCTGCCGGGCCTGGCGGAACCACCTCTCAGACATGCCGGAACCACATGCCAATGACACCGGAAGCACCTGCCGAGCACGCCAGAACCACCTGCTCGACTCGCCAAAACCACATCCTGGACACGCCAAAATCACCTTCCGGCTACGCCACAACCATTTGGTGAACACTTCGGAATCACCTGCCGGGCTGGCTGGTACCACCTGCCGGTGACGCCAACATCACCTGCCAGCTATGCCAGAACCACTTGGCGGACACCATGGAAACACCTGTCGGGCCGGCCGGAACCACCTATCATACGTGCCAGAAGCATGTGCCTGAGATGCCGGAACCACACCCCGAACAGACCGAAACCACCTGCCAGACCCTCCTGAACCACCTGCCGAGCATGCCGGAACCACCTACTTGACTCGCTGGAACCACCTACCTGACACGCAAAATCACCTGGCGGGTATGCCACAACCACTTGGTGGACACTCCAGAATCATCTGCCGGACATGCCAGAACCAGCTCTCAGACACACCAGAACCACGTGCCAGACACGCCGGAAACACTTGCTGAGCATGCCTGAGCCAAATGCTCGACTTGCAAGAAACACCTGCCAGACACGCCAAAATCACCTGCCAGGTACGCCAGAACCACGTGGCGGACACTCCGGAATCACCTGTCGGGCATGCCGGAACCAACTCTCAGACGTGCCGGTCACGCCAGAAGCATCTGCGGGACACGCCGGAACCACCGGCTCGACTCGCCGGAACCACCGCCGGACATGCAAAATGACCTGCCGGCTACGCCAGAACCACTTGGCGAACACTCCGGAATCACCTGTCGGGCATGCCGGAACCGCCTCTCAGACTTGCCAGAACCATGTTCCGGACACGCCGGTACCACCTGCCGAGTATGCCGGAACCAGCTGATCCACTCCCCAGAACCACCTGCTGGACACGCCAGAATCACCTGCCGACTACGCCAGAACCACTCGGGAGACACTCCGGAACCACCTGCCGGTCATGCCGGAACCACCTCTCAGAGGTGCCAGAACCACATGCCGGACACGCCGGTACCACCTGCCGGGCATGCCGGAACCATCTCTCAGACGTTCCAGAACCATGTTCCGGACACGCTGGTACCACCTGCCGAGCTCGCCGGAACCCCCTGCTGGACACGCCAAAATCACCTGCCAGCTACGCCAGAACCACACGGCAGACACTACGGAACCACCTGCCGGGCTGGCTGGAACCACCTGCCGGTCACGCCAACATCACCTTTCAGCTACGCCAGAACCACTTGGCGGACACTCCGGAAACACCTCTCCGGCCGGCCGGAACCACCTCTCAGACGTGCCAGAACCATGTGCCTGAGATGCCGGAACCACTCCCCGAACAGACCGAAACCACCTGCCAGACCCGCCTGAACCCCCTGGCGAGCACGCCTGATCCACCTGCTCAACTAGCCGGAACCACCTTCCTGACACGCCAAAATCACCTGCCAGGTATACAAGAACCACTTGGTGGACACTCCGGAATCATCTGCCGGACATGCCAGAACCAGCTCTCAGACACACCAGAACCACGTGCCAGAGACGCCGGAAGCACCAGCTGAGCATGCCTGAGCCACGTGCTCGACTCGCAAGATACACCTGTTGGACAGGCGAAAATCACCTGCCGGCTATGCCAGAACCACTTGGGGAACACTCCGGAATCACCTGCCGGGCATGGCGGAACCACGTCTCAGACATGCCGGAACAACATGCCAATGACACCGGAAGCACCTGCTGAGCACGCCAGAACCACCAGCTCGACTCGCCAAAACCACCTGCTGGACACGCCAAAATCACCTGCCGGCTACGCCACAACCATTTGGTGAACTCTTTGGAATCACCTGCCGGGCTTGCTGGAACCACCTGCTGGTCACGCCAACATCACCTGCCAACTATGCCAGAACCACTTGGCGGACACCATGGAAACACCTGTCGGGCCGGCCGGAACCACCTCTCAGACGTGCCAGAACCATGAGCCTGAGATGCAGGAACCACTCCCCGAACAGACCGAAACCACCTGCCAGACCCGCCTGAACCCCCTGGCGAGCACGCCTGATCCACCTGCTCAACTAGCCGGAACCAACTTCCTGACACGCCAAAATCACCTGCCAGGTATACAAGAACCACTTGGTGGACACTCCGGAATCATCTGCCGGAGATGCCAGAACCAGCTCTCAGACACACCAGAACCACATGCCAGAGACGCCGGAAGCACCAGCTGAGCATGCCTCAGTCACCTGCTCGACTCGCAAGATGCACCAGTCGGACAGGCGAAAATCACCTGCCGGGTACGCCAGAAACACTTGGTGGACGCTCCGGAATCACCTGTCGGGCGAGCCGGAACCACCTCTCAGACTTGCCAGAACCATGTTCTGGACACGCCGGTACCACCTGCCGAGTATGCCGGAACCAGATGATCCACTCCCCACAACCACCTAGTGGACACGCCAAAATCAACTGCCGGCTACGCCAGAACCACTCGGCAGACACTCCGGAATCACATGCCAGCCATTCTGGAACCACCTCTCAGAGGTGCCAGAACCAAATGCCGGAGACTCCGGTATCACCTGCCGGGCATGCCGGAAACACCTCTCAGAGGTTCCAGAACCACATGCCGGATACTCCGGAATCACCTGCCTGGCATGCTGGAACCACGTGCTGGACATGCCGGAACCACCTGCCGGACATGCCGGAACCACCTGCCGGACATTCCAGAACCACGGCTCGACTCGCCGGAACCATTGCTGGACATGCAAAATCACCTGCCGGCTACGCCAGAACCAGTTGGCGAACACTCCGGTATCACTGCCGGGCATGCCGGAACCACCTCTCAGGTGTGCCAGAAACACATGCCGGACACTCCGGAAGCACCTGCCGGGCATGCCCGAACGACCTGCCGGACATGCCGGAACCACCGGCTCGACTCGCCGGAACCATTGCCGGACATGCAAAATCACCTGCCGGCTATGCCAGAATCACTTGGGGTACACTCCGGAATCACCTGCCGGGCATGGCGGAACCACCTCTCAGACATGCCGGAACCACATGCCAATGACACCGGAAGCACCTGCCGAGCACTCCAGAACCCCCTGCTCGACTCGCCAAAACCACCTGCTGGACACGCCAATATCACCTTCCGGCTACGCCACAACCATTTGGTGAAGACTTCGGAATCACCTGCCGGGCTGGCTGGAACCACCTGCCGGTCAAGCCAACATCACCTGCCAGCTATGCCAGAACCACTTGGCGGACACCATGGAAACACCTGTCGGGTCGGCCGGAACCACCTATCAGACGTGCCAGAACCATGTGCCTGAGATGCTGGAACCACACCCCGAACAGACCGAAACCACCTGCCAGACCCGCCTGAACCACCTGCCGAGCACGACGGAACCACCTACTCCACTCGCAGGAACCACCTACCTGACACGCTAAAATCACCTGCCGGGTATGCCACAACAACTTGGTGGACACTCCGGAATCATCTGCCGGACACGCCAGAACCAGCTCTCAGACACACCAGAAACATGTGCCAGACACGCCGGAAGCACCAGCTGAGCATGCCTGAGCCAAATGCTCGACTTGCAAGAAACACCTGCCAGACACGCCAAAATCACCTGCCGGGTACGCCAGAACCACGTGGCGGACACTCCGGAATCACCTGTCGGGCATGCCGGAACCAACTCTCAGACGTGCCAGAACCTCGTGCCGGTCACGCCAGAAGCACCTGCCGGACACGCCGGAACCACCGGCTCGACTCGCCGGACCCACCGCCGGACATGCAAAATGACCTGCCGGCTACGCCAGAACCACTTGGCGAACACTCCGGAATCACCTGTCGGGCATGCCGGAACCGCCTCTCAGACTTGCCAGAACCATGTTCTGGACACGCCGGTACCACCTGCCGAGTATGCCGGAACCACCTGATCCACTCCCCAGAACCACCTGCTGGACACGCCAGAATCACCTGCCGACTACGCCAGAACGACACGGCAGACACTCCGGAACCACCTGCCGGGCATGCCGGAACCACCTCTCAGAGGTGCCAGAACCACATGCCGGACACTCCGGAATCACCTGCGGGGCATGCCAGAACCACCTCTCAGTGGTGCCAGAACCACATGCCGGACACTCCCGAATCACCTGCCGGGCATGCCGGAACCATCTCTCAGACGTGCCAGAACCATGTTCCTGACACGCTGGTACCACCTGCCGAGCTCGCCGGAACCACCTGCTGGACACGCCAAAATCACCTGCCAGCTACGCCAGAACCACAAGGCAGACACTCTGGAATCACTTGCCGGGCTGGCTGGAACCACCTGCCGGTCACGCCAACATCACCTTTCAGCTACGCCAGAACCACTTGGCGGACACTCCGGAAACACCTCTCCGGCCGGCCGGAACCACCTCTCAGACGTGCCAGAACCATGTGCCTGAGATGCCGGAACCACTCCCCGAACAGACCGAAACCACCTGCCAGACCCGCATGAACCCCTTCTTGAACACGCCTGATCCACCTTCTCAACTAGCCGGAACCACCTTCCTGACACGCCAAAATCACCTGCCGGCTACGCCACAAACATTTGGTGAACTCTTCGGAATCACCTGCCGGGCTGGCTCCAGAACCACTCGGCATACTCTCCGGAAACACCTGCCGGGCATGCCGGAACCACCTCTCAGACATGCCGGAACCACATGCCAATGACACCGGAAGCACCTGCCGGACACGCCAGAACCACCTGCTCGACTCGCCAAAACCACCTGCTGGACACGCCAAAATCACCTCCCGGCTATGCCGCAACCATTTGGTGAACTCTTCGGAATCACCTGCCGGGCTTGCTGGAACCACCTGCTGGTCACGCCAACATCACCTGCCAGCTATGCCAGAACCACTTGGCGGACACCATGGAAACACCTGTCGGGCCGGCCGGAACCACCTCTCAGACGTGCCAGAACCATGAGCCTGAGATGCCGGAACCACTCCCCGAACAGACCGAAACCACCTGCCAGACCCGCCTGAACCCCCTGGCGAGCACGCCTGATCCACCTGCTCAACTAGCCGGAACCAACTTCCTGACACGCCTAAATCACCTGCCAGGTATACAAGAACCACATGGTGGACACTCCGGAATCATCTGCCGGAGATGCCAGAACCAGCTCTCAGACACACCAGAACCACGTGCCAGAGACGCCGGAAGCACCAGCTGAGCATGCCTCAGCCACCTGCTCGACTTGCAAGATACACCTGTCGGACAGGCGAAAATCACCTGCCGGGTACGCCAGAAACACTTGACGGACGCTCCGGAATCACCTGTCGGGCGTGCCGGAACCACCTCTCAGACTTGCCAGAACCATGTGCTGGACACTCCGGAATCACCTGCCGAGTATGCCGGAACCAGCTGATCCACTCCCCAGAACCACCTATTGGACACGCCAAAATCAACTGCCGGCTACGCCAGAACCACTCGGCAGACACTCCGGAATCACAGGCCAGGCATTCTGGAACCACCTCTCAGAGGTGCCAGAACCAAATGCCGGAGACTCCGGTATCACCTGATGGGCATGCCGGAACCACCTCTCAGAGGTTCCAGAACCAAATGCCGTACACTCCGGAATCACCTGCCTGGTATGCTGGAACCACGTGTTGGACATGCCGGAACCACCTGCCGGGCATGCCGGAACCACCGGCTCGACTCGCCGGAACCATTGCCGGACATGCAAAATCACCTGCCGGCCATGCCAGAACCACTTGGGGAACACTCCGGAATCACCTGCCGGGCATGGCGGAACCACCTCTCAGATATGCCGGAACCACATGCCAATGACACCGGAAGCACCTGCCGAGCACGCCAGAACCACCTGCTCGACTCGCCAAAACCACCTGATGGACACGCCAAAATCACCTTCCGGCTACGCCACAACCATTTGGTGAACACTTCGGAATCACCTGCCGGGCTGGCTGGAACCACCTGCCGGTCACGCCAACATCACCTGCCAGCTATGCCATAACCACTTGGCGGACACCATGGAAACACCTGTCTGGCCGGCCGGAACCACCTATCAGACGTGCCAGAACCATGTGCCTGAGATGCCGGAACCACACCCCGAACAGACCGAAACCACCTGCCAGACCCGCCTGAACCACCTGCCGAGCACGCCGGAACCACCTACTCGACTCGCTGGAACCACCTACCTGAGACGCTAAAATCACCTGCCGGGTATGCCACAACCACTTGGTGGACACTCCGGAATCATCTGCCGGAAATGCCAGAACCAGGTCTCAGACACACCAGAAACACGTGCCAGACATGCCGGAATCACCTGCTGAGCATGCCTGAGCCAAATGCTCGACTTGCAAGAAACACCTGCCAGACACGCCATAATCACCTGCCGGGTACGCCAGAACCACGTGGCGGACACTCCTGAATCACCTGTCGGGCATGCCGGAACCAACTCTCAGACATGCCAGAACCTCGTGCCAGTCACGCCCGAACCACCTGCCGGACAGACCGGAAACACCTGCTGGACACGCCGGAACCACCGGCTCGTCTCGCCGGAACCACAACCGGACATGCAAAATGACCTGCCGGCTACGCCAGAATCTCTTGGCGAACACTCCGGAATCACCTGTCGGGCATGCCGGAACCACCTCTCAGACTTGCCAGAACCAAGTTCCGGACATGCCGGTACCACCTGCCGAGTATGCCGGAACCACCTGATCCACTCCCCAGAACCACCTGCTGGATACGCCAGAATCACCTGCCGGCTACTCCAGAACCACTCGGCAGACACTCCGTAACCAACTGCCGGGCATGCCGGAACCACCTCTCAGAGGTGCCAGAACCACATGCCGGACACTCCGGAATCACCTGCCGGGCATGCCGGAACCATCTCTCAGACGTGCCAGAACCATGTTCCGGACATGCCGGAACCACCTGCCGAGCTCGCGGGAACCACCTGCTGGACATGCCAAAATCAACTGCCGGCTACGCCAGAACCACTCGGCAGACACTCCGGAATCACATGCCGTGCATTCAGGAACCACCTCTCACAGGTGCCAGAACCAAATGCTGGACACTCCGGTATCACCTGACGGGCATGCCGGAACCACCTCTCAGAGGTGCCAGAACCACATGCCGGACACTCCGGAATCACCTGCCGGGCATGCCGGAACCAGATCTCAGACAAACCAGAACCATGTGCCAGAGACGCCGGAAGCACCAGCTGAGCATGCCTGAGCCACCTGCTCGACTCGCAAGAAACACCTGTTGGACATGCCAAAATCACCTGCCGGGTACGCCAGAAACACTTGGCGGACGCTCCGGAATCACCTGTCGGGCGTGCCAGAACCACCTCTCAGACTTGTCATAACCATGTTCTGGACACGCCGGTACCACCTGCCGAGTATGCCGGAACCAGCTGATCCACTCCCCAGAACCTCCTAGTGGACACGCCAAAATCAACTGGCGCCTACGCTGGAACCACCGGCTCGACTCGCCGGAACCACCGCTGGACATGCAAAATGACCTGCCGGCTACGCCAGAACCACTTGGCGAACACTCCGGAATCACCTGTCGGGCATGCCGGAACCACCTCTCAGACTTGCCAGAACCATGTTCTGGAAACGCCGGTACCACCTACCGAGTATGCCGGAACCACTTGATCCACTCCCCAGAACCACCTGCTGGACACCCCAGAATCACCTGCCAGCAACGCCAGAACCACTCGGCAGACACTCCGGAACCACCTGCCGGGCATACGGGAACCACCTCTCAGAGGTGCCAGAACCACATGCTGGAAACTCTGGAATCACCTGCCGGGCATGCCGGAACCATCTCTCAGACGTGCCAGAACCATGTTCCGGACACGCCGGTACCACCTGCCGAGCTCGCCGGAACCACCCGCTGGACACGCCAAAATCACCTGCCGGCTACGCCAGAACCATTCAGCAGACACTCCGGAATAACCTGCCGGGCTTCTGGAACCACCTGCCGGTCACGCCAACATCAACTTTCAGCTACGCCGGAACCACTTGGCGGACACTCGGAAACACCTGTAGGGCCGGCCGGAACCACATCTCAGACGTGCCAGAACCGTGAGCCTGAGATGCCGGAACCACTCCCCGAACAGACCGAAACCACCTGCCAGACCCGCCTGAACCCCCTGGCGAGCACGCCTGATCCACCTGCTCAACTAGCCGGAAGCACCTTCCCGACACGCGAAAATCACCTGCCAGGTCTACCAGAACCACTTGGTGGACACTCCGGAATCATCTGACGGATATGCCAGAACCAGCCCTCTGCCACACCAGAACCACGTGCCGGACACGCCGGAAGCACCTGCTGATCATGCCTGAGCCACATGCTCGACTTGCAAGAAACACCTGCCAGACACGCCAAAATCACCTGTCGGGTACGCCAGAACCACGTGGCGGACTCTCCGGAATCACCTGTCGGGCATGCCGGAACCAACTCTCAGACGTGCCAGAACCTCATGCCCGACACTCCGGAATCACCTGCCGGGCATGCCGGAACCAGATCTCAGACAAACCAGAACCATGTGCCAGAGACGCCGGAAGCACCCTCTGAGCATGCCTGAGCCACCTGCTCGACTCGCAAGAAACACCTGTTGGACATGCCAAAATCACCTGCCGGGTACGCCAGAACCACGTGGCGGACACTCCGGAATCACCTTTCGGTCATGCCGGAACCAACTCTCAGACGTGCCAGAACATCGTGCCGGACACGCCAGAAACACCTGCCGGACAGACCGGAAACACCTGCTGGATACGCCGCAACCACCGGCTCGACTCGCCGGAACCACCGCCGGACATGCAAAATGACCTGCCGTCTACGCCAGAACCACTTGGCGAACACTCCGGAATCACCTGTCGGGCATGCCGGAACCACCTCTCAGACTTGCCAGAACCAAGTTCCGGACACGCCGGTACCACCTGCCGAGTATGCCGGAACCACCTGATCCACTCCCCAGTACCACCTGCTGGATACGCCAGAATCACCTGCCGGCTACTCCAGAACCACTCGGCAGACACTCCGTAACCAACTGCCGGGCATGCCGGAACCATCTCTCAGACGTGCCAGAACCATGTTCCGGACATGCCGGTACTACCTGCCAAGCTCGCCGGGACCACCTGCTGGACACGCCAAAATCACCTGCCGGCTACGCCAGAACCACTCGGTAGACACTCCGGAATCACCTGCCGGGCTGGCTGGAACCACCTGCCGTTCACGCCATCATCACCTTTCAGCTACGCCAGAACCAATTGGCGGACACTCCGGAAACACCTGTCGGGCCGGCCGGAAGCACCTCTCAGACGTGCCAGAACCATGTGCCTGAGATGCCGGAACCACTCCCCGAACAGACCGAAACCACCTGCCAGACCCGCATGAACCCCTGGCGAGCACGCCTGATCCACCTGCTCAACTAGCCGGAACCACCTTCCTGACACGACAAAATCACCTGCCAGGTATACCAGAACCACTTGGTGGACACTCCGGAATCATCTGCCGGACATGCCAGAACCAGCTCTCAGACACACCAGAACCACGTGCCAGGGACGCCGGAAGCACCAGCTGAGCATGCCTGAGCCACCTGCTCGACTCGCAAGAAACACCTGTCGGACATGCCAAATTCACCTGCCGGGTATGCCAGAAACACTTGGCGGATGCTCCGGAATCACCTGTCGGGCGTGCCGTAACCACCTCTCAGACTTGGCAGAACCATGTTCTGGACACGCCGGTACCACCTGCCGAGTATGCCGGAAGCAGCTGCTCCACTCCCCAGAACCACCTAGTGGACACCCCAAAATCAACTGCCGGCTACGCCAGTACCACTCGGCAGACACTCCGGAATCACATGCCAGGCATTCCGGAACCACCTCTCAGAGGTGCCAGAACCAAATGCCGGACACTCCGGTATCACCTGCCGGGCATGCCGGAACCACCTCTCAGAGGTGCCAGTACCACATGCCGGACACTCCGGAATCACCTGCCAGGCATGCTGGAACCAGGTGCTGGACATGCTGGAACCACTTGCCGGACATGTCGGAACCACCTGCCGGACATTCCGGAACCACCGGCTCGACTCGCCGGAACCATTGCAGGACATGCAAAATCACCTGCCGGCTATGCCAGAACCACTTGGCGAACACTCCAGTATCACCTGCCGGGCATGCCGGAACCACCTCTCAGAGGTGCCAGAACCACATGCCGGACACTCCGGAATCACCTGCCGGGCATGCCGGAACCACCTGCCGGAAATGCCGGAACCACCGGCTCGACTCGCCGGAACCATTGCCGGACATGCAAAATCACCTGCCGGCTACGCCACAACCATTTGGTGAACTCTTCGGAATCACCTGCCGGGCTGGCTCCAGAACCACTCGACAGACACTCCATAACCACCTGCCGGGCATGCCGGAACCACCTCTCAGACATGCCGGAACCACGTGCCAATGACACCGGAAACACCTTCCGAGCACGCCAGAACCACCTGCTCGACTCGCCAAAACCACCTGCTGGACACGCCAAAATCATCTGCCGGCTACACCAGAACCACTCGGCAGACACTCCGGAATCACATGCCAGGCATTCCGGAACCACCTCTCAGACGTGCCAGAACCAAATTGCGGACAGTCCTGTATCACCTGCCAGGCATGCCGGAACCACCTCTCTGAGGTGCCGGAACCACATGCCGGACACTCCGGAATCACCTGCCGGTCTGGCTGGAACCACCTGCCGGTCACGCCAACATCACCTTTCAGCTACGCCAGAACCACTTGGCGGACACTGCGGAAACACCTGTCGGGCATGCCGGAACCAACTCTCAGACGTGCCAGAACCTCTTGCCGGAGACGCCAGAACCACCTGCCAGACAGACCGGAACCAACTGCTGGACACGCCGGAACCACCGGCTCGACTCGCCGGAACCACACCCGACATGCAAAATTACCTGCCGGCTACGCTAGAACCACGAGGCGAACCCTCCGGAATCACCTGTCGGGCATGCCGGAACCACCTCTCAGAGGTGCCAGAACCACATGCCGGACACTCCGGAATCACCAGCCGGGCATGCCGGAACCATCTCTCAGATGTGCCAGAACCATGTTCCGGACACGCCGGTAACACCTGCCGAGCTCGCCGGAACCACCTGCTGGACACGCCAAAATCACCTGCCGGCTACGCCAGAACCACTCGACAGACACTCCGGAATCACCTGCCGGTCTGGATGGAACCACCTGCCGGTCACGCCAACATCACCTTTCAGCTATGCCAGAACCACTTGGCGGACACTCCGGAATCACCTGCCGGGCATGCTGGAACCACCTGCTGGACACGCCAAAATCACCTGCCGGCTACGCCACAACCATTTGGTGAAGTCGTCGGAATCACCTGCCGGGCTGGCTGGAACCACCTGCTGGTCACGCCAACATCACCTGCCAGCTATGCCAGAACCACTTGGCAGACACCATGGAAACAGCTGTCGGGCCGGCCCGAACCAACTATCAGACGTGCCAGAACCATGTGCCTGAGATGCCGGAACCACACCCCGAACAGACCGAAACCACGTGCCAGACCCACCTGAACCACCTGCCGAGCACGCCGGAACCACCTACTCGACTCGCCGGAACCACCTACCTGACACGCTAAAATCACCTTCCGGGTATGCCTCAACCACTTGGTGGACACTCCGGAATCATCTGCCGGACATGCAAGAACCAGCTCTCAGACACAACAGAACCAGGTGCCACACACGACAGAAGCACCTGCTGAGCATGCCTGAGCCAAATGCTCGACTTGCAAGAAACACCTGACAGACACGCCAAAATAACCTGCTGGGTACGCCAGAACCACGTGGCGCACACTCCGGAATCACCTGTCGGGCATGCCGGAACCAACTCTCAGACGTGCCAGAACCTCGTGCCGGTCACGCCAGAACCACCTGCCGGACACACCGGAAACACCTGCTGGATACGCCGCAGCCACCGGCTCGACTCGCCGGAACCACCACCGGACATGCAAAATGACCTGCCGGCTACGCCAGAACCACTTGGCGAACACTCCGGAATCACCTGTCGGGCATGCCGGAACCACCTCTCAGACTTGCCAAAACCATGTTCCGGACACGCCGGTACCACCTGCCGAGTATGCCGGAACCACATGATCCACTCCCCAGAACCACCTGCTGGATACGCCAGAATCACCTGCCGGCTACTCCAGAACCACTCGGCAGACACTCCGTGCCCAACTGCCGGGCATGCCGGAACCACCTCTCAGAGGTGCCAGATCCACATGCCGGACACTCCGGAATCACCTGCCGGTCATGCCGGAACCATCTCACAGACTTTCCAGAACCATGTTCCGGACATGCCGGAACCACCTGCCGAGCTCGCCGGAACCACCTGCTGGACACGCCAAAATCACCTGCCGGCTACACCAGAACCACTCGGCAGATACTCGGGAATCACATGCCAGGCATTCCGGAACCACGTCTCAGAGGTGCCAGAACCAAATGCCGGACACTGCAGTATCACCTGCCGGGCATGCCGGAACCACCTCTCAGAGGTGCCAGAACCACATGCCGGACACTCCGGAATCACCTGTCGGGCATGCCGGAACCACCTGCCGGACATGCCGGAACCACGGGCTCGACTCGCCAAAACCACCCGCTGGAAACACCAAAATCACCTGCCGGCTACGCCAGAACCACTCGGCAGACACTCCAGAATCACCTGCCGGGCTGGCTGGAACCACCTGCCGGTCACGCCAACATCACCTTTCAGCTACGCCAGAACCACTTGGCGGACACTCCGGAAACACCTGTCGGGCCGGCCGGAAACACCTCTCAGACTTGCCAGAACCATGTTCCGGACACGCCGGTACCACCTGCAGAGTATGCCGGAACCACCTGATCCACTCCCCAGAACCACCTAGTGAACACGCCAAAATCAACTGCCGGCTACGCCAGAACCACTCGGCAGACACTGCGGAATCACATGCCAGGCATTCCGGAACCACATCTCAGAGGTGTCAGAACCAAATGCCGGAGACTCCGGTATCACCTGCCGGGCATGCCGGAACCACCTCTCAGAGGCGCCAGAACCACATGCCGGACACTCCGGAATCACCTGCCGGGCATGCTGGAACCATCTCTCAGACGTGCCAGAACCATGTGCCTGAGATGCCGGAACCACTCCCCGAACAGACCGAAACCACCTGCCAGACCCGCCTGAACCCCCTGGCGAGCACGCCTGATCCACCTGCTCAACTAGCCGGAACCACATTCCAGACACGCCAAAATCACCTGCCGGCTACGCCAGAACCATTTGGTGAACTCTTCGTAATCACCTGCCGGGCTGATTCCAGAACCACTCGACAGACACTCCGGAACCACCTGCCGGGCATGCCGGAAGCACCTCTCAGACATGCCGGAACCACATGCCAATGACACCGGAAGCACCTGCCAAGCACGCCAGAACCACCTGCTCGACTCGCCAAAACCACCTGCTGGACACACCAAAATCACCTGCTGGCTATGCCAGAACCACGTGGCGGACACTCCGGAATTACCTGTCGGGCATGCCGGAACCAACTCTCAGACGTGCCAGAACCTCGTGCCGGTCACCCCACAACCACCTGCCGGACACGCAGGAACCACCGGCTCGACTCGCCTGAACCACCGCCGGACATGCAAAATGACCTGCCGGCTACGCCAGAACCTCTTGGCGGACACTCCGGAAACACCTGTCTTGCCTGCCGGAACCACCTCTCAGACGTGCCAGAAAGATGTGCCTGAGATGCCGGAACCACTCCCCGAACTGACAGAAACCACCTGCCAGACCCGCCTGAACCCCCTGGCGAGCACGCCTGATCCACCTGCTCAACTAGCCGGAACCACCTTCCTGACACGCCAAAATCACCTGCCAGGTATACCAGAACCACTTGGTGGACACTCCGGAATCATCTGCCGGAGATGCCAGAACCAGCTCTCAGACACACCAGAACCACGTGCCAGAGACGCCGGAAGCACCAGCTGAGCATGCCTGAGCCACCTGCTCGACTAGCAAGAAACCCCTGTCGGACATGCTAAAATCACCTGCCGGGTACGCCAGAAACACTTGGCGGACGCTCCGGAATCACCTGTCGGGCGTGCCGGAACCACCTCTCAGACTTGCCAGAACCATGTTCTGGACACGCCGGTACCACCTGCCGAGTAAGCCGGAACCAGCTGATCAACTCCCCAGAACCACCTAGTGGACACGCCAAAATCAACTGCCGGCTACGCCAGAACCAACGGCTCGACTCGCCGGAACCACCGCCGGACATGCAAAATGACCTGCCGGCTACGCCAGAACCACTTGGCGAACACTCCGGAATCACCTGCCGGGCATGCCGGAACCACCTGCCGGAAATGCCGGAACCATGTTCCGGACATGCCGGAACCACCTGCCGAGCTCGCCGGAACCACCTGCTGGACACGCCAAAATCACCTGCCGGCTACACCAGAACCACTCGGCAGACACTCGGGAATCACATGCCATGCATTCCGGAACCACCTCTCAGAGGTGCCGGAACCAAATGCCGGACACTGCAGTATCACCTGCCGGGCATGCCGGAACCACCTCTCAGAGGTGCCAGAACCACATGCCGGACACTCCGGAATCACCTGCCGGGCATGCCGGAACCACCTGCTGGACATGCCGGAACCACCGGCTCGACTCGCCGGAACCATTGCCGGACATGCAAAATCACCTGCCGGCCACGCCAGAACCACTTGGCGAACACTCCGGAATCACATGCCGGGCATGGCGGAACCACCACTCAGACATGCCGGAACCACATGCCAATGACACCGGAAGCACCTGCCGAGCACGCCAGAACCTCCTGATCGACTCGCCAAAACCACCTGCTGGACACGCCAAAATCACCTGCCGGCTACGCCAGAACCACTCTGCAGACACTCCGGAACCACCTGCCGGGCATGCCGGAACCACCTCTCAGAGGTGCCAGAACCACATGCCGGACACTCCGGAATCACCTGCCGGGCCTGCCGGAACCACCTCTCAGACTTGCCAGAACCATGTTCTGGACACGCCGGTACCACCTGCCGAGTATGCCGGAACCACCTCAGCCAGTCCCCAGGACCACCTGCTGGATACGCCAGAATCACCGGCCGGCTACTCCAGAACCACTCGGCAGACACTCCGTAACCAACTGCGGGGCATGCCGGAACCACCTCTCAGAGGTGCCAGAACCACATGCCGGACACTCCGGAATCACCTGCCGGGCATGCCGGAACCATCTCTCAGACTTGCCAGAACCATGTTCTGGACATGACGGAACCACCTGCCGAGCTCGCCGGAACCACCTGCTGGACACGCCAAAATCACCTGCCGGCTACTCCAGAACCACTCGGCAGACGCTCCGGAATCACATGCCAGGCATTCCGGAACCACCTCTCAGAGGTGCCAGAACCAAATGCCGGACACTCCGGTATCACCAGCCGGGCATGCCGGAACCACCTCTCAGAGGTGCCAGAAGCACATGCCGGACACTCCGGAATCACCTGCCGGGCATGCCGGAACCACCTGCTGGACATGCCGGAACCACGGGCTCGACTCGCCAAAACCACCTGCTGGAAACACCAAAATCACCTGCCGGCTACGCCAGAACCACTCGGCAGACACTCCAGAATCACCTGCCGGGCTGGCTGGAACCACCTGCCGGTCACGCCAACATCACCATTCAGCTACGCCAGAACCACTTGGCGGACACTCCGGAAACACCTCTCGGGCCGGCCGGAACCACCTCTCAGACTTGCCAGAACCATGTTCCGAACACGCCTGTACCACCTGCAGAGTATGCCGGAACCACCTGATCCACTCCCCAGAACCACCTAGTGAACACGCCAAAATCAACTGCCGGCTACGCCAGAACCACTTGGCAGACACTGCGGAATCACATGCCAGGCATTCCGGAACCACCTCTCAGAGGTGTCAGAACCAAATGCCGGAGACTCCGGTATCACCTGCCGGGCATGCCGGAACCACCTCTCAGAGGCGCCAGAACCACATGCCGGACACTCCGGAATCACCTGCCGGGCATGCTGGAACCATCTCTCAAACGTGCCAGAACCATGTGCCTGAGATGCCGGAACCACTCCCCGAACAGACCGAAACCACCTGCCAGACCCGCCTGAACCCCCTGGCGAGCACGCCTGATCCACCTGCTCAACTAGCCGGAACCACATTCCAGACACGCCAAAATCACCTGCCGGCTACGCCAGAACCATTTGGTGAACTCTTCGTAATCACCTGCCGGGCTGGCTCCAGAACCACTCGACAGACACTCCGGAACCACCTGCCGGGCATGCCAGAAGCACCCCTCAGACATGCCGGAACCACATGTCAATGACACCGGAAGCACCTGCCGAGCACGCCAGAACCACCTGCTCGACTCGCCAAAACCATCTGCTGGACACGTCAAAATCACCTTCCGGCTACGCAACAACCATTTGGTGAACACTTCGGAATCACCTGCCGGGCTGGCTGGAACCACCTGCCGGTCACGCCAACATCACCTGCCAGCTATGCCAGAACCACTTGGCGGACACCATGGAAACACCTGTCGGGCCGGCCGGAACCACCTATCACACGTGCCAGAAGCATGTGCCTGAGATGCCGGAACCACACCCCGAACAGACCGAAACCACCTGCCAGACCCTCCTGAAAAACCTGCCGAGCATGCCGGAACCACCTACTCGACTCACTGGAACCACCTACCTGACACGCTAAAATCACCTGGCGAGTATGCCACAACCACTTGGTGGACACTCCGGAATCATCTGCCGGACATGCCAGAACCAGCTCTCAGACACACCAGAACCACGTGCCAGACACGCCGGAAGCACCTGCTGAGCATGCCTGTACCAAATGCTCGACTTGCAAGAAACACCTGGCAGACACGCCAAAATCACCTGTCGGGTACGCCAGAAACACGTGGCGGACACTCCGCAATCACCTGTCGGGCATGCCGGAACCAACTCTCAGATGTGCCAGAACCTCGGGCCGGTCACGCCAGAAACACCTGCCGAGTATGCCGGAACCTGCTGATCCACTCCCCAGAACCACCTATTGGACACGCCAAAATCAACTGCCGGCTACGCCAGAACCACTCAGCAGACACTCCGGAATCACATGCCAGGCATTCTGGAACCACCTCTCAGAGGTGGCAGAACCAAATGCCGGAGACTCCGGTATCACCTGATGGGCATGCCGGAACCACCTCTCAGAGGTTCCAGAACCAAATGCCGGACACTCCGGAATCACCTGCCGGGCATGCTGGAACCACGTGCTGGACATGCCGGAACCACCTGCCGGGCATGCCGGAACCACCGGCTCGACTCGCCGGAACCATTGCCGGACATGCAAAATCACCTGCCGGCCATGCCAGAACCACTTGGGGAACACTCCGGAATCACCTGCCGGGCATGGCGGAACCACCTCTCAGACATGCCGGAACCACATGCCAATGACACCGGAAGCACCTGCCGAGCACGCCAGAACCACCTGCTCGACTCGCCAAAACCACCTGATGGACACGCCAAAATCACCTTCCGGCTGCGCCACAACCATTTGGTGAACACTTCGGAATCACCTGCCGGGCTGGCTGGAACCACCTGCCGGTCACGCCAACATCACCTGCCAGCTATGCCAGAACCACTTGGCGGACACCATGGAAACACCTGTCGGGCCGGCCGGAACCACCTATCACACGTGCCAGAAGCATGTGCCTGAGATGCCGGAACCACACCCCGAACAGACCGAAACCACCTGCCAGACCCTCCTGAAAAACCTGCCGAGCATGCCGGAACCACCTACTCGACTCACTGGAACCACCTACCTGACACGCTAAAATCACCTGGCGAGTATGCCAAAACCACTTGGTGGACACTCCGGAATCATCTGCCGGACATGCCAGAACCAGCTCTCAGACACACCAGAACCACGTGCCAGACACGCCGGAAGCACCTGCTGAGCATGCCTGAGCCAAATGCTTGACCTGCAAGAAACACCTGCCAGACACGCCAAAATCACCTGCCGGCTACGCCAGAACCACTCGGCAGACACTCCGGAATCACATGCCAGCATTCCGGAACCACCTCTCAGAGGTGCCAGAACCACATGCCGGACACTCCGGTATCACCTGCCGGGCATGCCGGAACCACCTGCTGGACATGCCGGAACCACCGGCTCGACTCGCCAAAACCACCCGCTGGAAACGCAGAAATCACCTGCCGGCTACGCCAGAACCACTCGGCAGACACTCCAGAATCACCTGCCGGGCTGGCTGGAACCAACTGCCGGTCACGCCAACATCACCTTTCAGCTACGCCAGAACCACTTGGCGGACACTCCGGAAACACCTGTCAGGCCGGCCGGAACCACCTCTCAGACTTGCCAGAACCATGTTCCGGACACGCCGGTACCACCTGCAGAGTATGCCGGAACCACCTGATCCACTCCCCAGAACCACCTAGTGAACACGCCAAAATCAACTGCCGGCTACGCCAGAACCACTCGGCAGACACTGCGGAATCACATGCCAGGCATTCCGGAACCACCTCTCAGAGGTGCCAGAACCAAATGCCGGAGACTGCGGTATCACCTGCCGGGCATGCCGGAACGACCTCTCACAGGTGCCAGAACCACATGCCGGACACTCCGGAATCAGCTGCCGGGCATGCTGGAACCATCTCTCAGACGTGCCAGAACCATGTGCCTGAGATGCCGGAACCACTCCCCGAACAGACCGAAACCACCTGCCAGAACCGCCTGAACCCCCTGGCGAGCACGCCTGATCCACCTGCTCAAGTAGCCGGAACCACATTCCAGACACGCCAAAATCACCTGCCGGCTACGCCACAACGATTTGGTGAACTCTTCGTAATCACCTGCCGGGCTGGCTCCAGAACCACTCGACAGACACTCCGGAACCACCTGCCGGGCATGCCGGAAGCACCTCTCAGACATGCCGGAACCACATGCCAATGACACCGGAAGCACCTGCCGAGCACGCCAGAACCACCTGCTCGACTCGCCAAAACCACCTGCTGGACACGCCAAAATCACCTGCCGGCTACGCCAGAACCACGTGGCGGACACTCCGGAATTACCTGTCGGGCATGCCGGAACCAACTCTCAGACGTTCCAGAACCTCGTGCCGGTCACCCCACAACCACCTGCCGGACACGCAGGAACCACCGGCTCGACTCGCCTGAACCACCGCCGGACATGCAAAATGACCTGCCGGATACGCCAGAACCACTTGGTGAACACTCCAGAATCAACTGTTGGGCATACCGGAACCGCCTCTCAGACTTGCCAGAACCATGTTCCGGACACGCCGGTACCACCTGCCGAGTATGCCGGAACCACCTGATCCACTCCCCAGAACCACCTGCTGGACACCCCAGAATCACCTGCTGGCTTTGCCAGAACCACTCGGCAGACACTCCGTAACGACCTGCCGGGAATGCCGGAACCACCTCTCAGAGGTGCCAGAACCACATGCTGGACACTCCGGAATCACCAGCCGGGCATGCCGGAACCATCTCTCAGACGTGCCAGAACCATGTTCCGGACACGCCGGTACAACCTGCCGAGCTCGCCGGAACTACCTGCTGGACACGCCAAAATCACCTGCCGGCTACGCCAGAACCATTCAGCAGACACTCCGGAATGACCTGCCGGGATGGCTGAAACCACCTGCCGGTCACGCCAAGATCACATTTCAGCTACGCCGGAACCACTTGGCGGACACTCCGGAAACAGCTGTAGGGCCGACCGGAACCACATCTCAGACGTGCCAGAACCATGTGCCTGAGATGACGGAACCACACCCCGAACAGACCCAAACTACCTGCCAGACCTGCCTGAACCCCCTGGCGAGCACGCCTGATCCACATGCTCAACTAGCCGGAACCACCTTCCAGACATGCCAAAATCACCTGCCAGGTCTACCAGAACCACTTGGTGGACACTCGGGAATCATCTGCCGGAAATGCCAGAACCAGCCCTCTGACACACCGGAACCACGTGCCGGACACGCCGGAAGCACCTGATGATCATGCCTGAGCCACATGCTCGACTTGCAAGAAACACCTGCCAGACATGACAAAATTAACCTGCCGGGTACGCCAGAACCACGTGGCGGACTCTCCGGAATCACCTGTCGGGCATGCCGGAACCAACTCTCAGACGTGCCAGAACCTCGTGCCGGACACGCCAGAACGACCTGCCGGACAGACCGGAAACACCTGCCGGACACGCCGGAACCACCGGCTTGACTCGCCGGAACCACCGCCGGACATGCAAAATGACCTGCCGTCTACGCCAGAACCACTTGGCGAACACTCCGGAATCACCTGTCGGGCATGCCGGAACCACCTCTCAGACTTGCCAGAACCATGTTCCGGACACGCCGGTACCACCTGCCGAGTATGCCAGAACCACCTGATCCACTCCCCAGAACCACCTGCTGGACACGCCAGAATCACCTGCCGACTACGCCAGAACCACTCGGCAGACACTCCGGAACCACCTGCAGGGCATTCCGGAACCACCTCTCAGAGGTGCCAGAACCACATGCCGGACACTCCGGAATCACCTGCCTGGCATGCCGGAACCATCTCTCAGACATGCCAGAACCATGTTCCGGACACGCTGGTACCACCTGCCGAGCTCGCCGGAACCACCTGCTGGACACGCCAAAATCACCTGCCGGCTATGCCAGAACCACTCGGCAGACACTCCAGAATCACCTGCCGGGCTGGTTGGAACCACCTGCCGGTCACGCCAACATCACCTTTCAGCTACGCCAGAACCACTTGGCGGACACTCCGGAAACACCTGTCGGGCCGGCCGGAACCACCTCTCAGACTTGCCAGAACCATGTTCCGGACACGCCGGTACCACCTGCAGAGTATTCCAGAACCACCTGATCCACTCCCCAGAACCACCTAGAGGACACGCCAAAATCAAGTGCCGGCTACGCCAGAACCACTCGGCAGACACTCCGGAATCACATGCCAGGCATTCCGGAACCACCTCTCAGAGGTGCCAGAAACAAATGCCGGAGACTCCGGTATCACCTGCCGGGCATGCCGGAACCACCTCTCAGAGGTTCCAGAACCACATGCCGGACACTGCGGAATCACCTGCCGGGCATGCTGGAACCACGTGCTGGACATGCCGGAAACACCTGCCGGACATGCCGGAACCACGGCTCGACTCGCCGGAACCATTGCCGGACATGCAAAATCACCTGCCGGCTACGCCAGAACCACTTGGCGAACACTCCAGTATCACCTGCCGGGCATGCCGGAACCAACTCTCAGACGTGCCAGAACCTCGTGCCGGAAACGCCAGAACCACCTGCAGGACAGACCGGAACGACCTGCTGGACACACCGGAACCACCGGCTCGAGTCCCCGGAACCACCGCCGGACATGCAAAATGACCTGCCGCTACGCCAGAACCACTTGGCGAACACTCCGGAATCACCTGCCGGGCTTGCTGGAACCACCTGCCGGTCACGCCATCATCACCTGCCAGCTATGCCAGAACCACTTGGCGGACACCATGGAAACACCTGTCGGGCCGGCCGGAACCACCACTCAGACGTGCCAGAACCATGAGCCTGAGATGCCGGAACCACTCCCCGAACAGACCGAAACCACCTGCCAGACCCGCCTGAAGCCCCTGGCGAGCACGCCTGATCCACCTGCTCAACTATCCGGAACCAACTTACTGACACGCCAAAATCTCCTTCCAGGTATACCAGAACCACTTGGTGGACACTCCGGAATCATCTGCCGGACATGCCAGAACCAGCTCTCAGACACACCAGAACCACGTGCCAGAGACGCCGGAAGCACCAGCTGAGCATGCCTGAGCCACCTGATCGACTCGCAAAATACACCTGTCGGACATGCCAAAATCACCTGCAGGGTACGCCAGAAACACTTGGCGGGAGCTCCGGAATCACCTGTCGGGCGTGCCGGAACCAGCTCTCAGACTTGCCAGAACCATGTTCTGGACACGCCGGTACCACCTGCCGAGTATGCCGGAACCAGCTGATCCACTCCCCAGAACCACCTAGTGGACACGCCAAAATCAACTGCCGGCTACGCCAGAACCACTCGGCAGACACTCCGGAATCACCTGCCAGGCATTCCGGAACCACCTCTCAGAGGTGCCAGAACCAGACGCCGGACACTCCGGAATCACCAGCCGGGCATGCCAGAACCACGTGCTGGACATGCCGGAACCACCTACCGGGCATACCGTAACCACCTGCCAGACATGCCGGAACCACCGGCTCGACTCGCCGGAACCATTGCCGGACATGCAAAATCACCTGCCGGCTATGCCAGAACCACTTGGCGAACACTCCGGAATCACCTGCCGGGCATGGCGGAACCACCTCTCAGACATGACGGAACCACATGCCAATGACAACGGAAGCACCTGCCGAGCACGCCAGAACCACCTGCTCGACTCGCCAAAACCACCTGATGGACACGCCAAAATCACCCGCCGGCAACGCCACAACCATTTGGTGAACTCTTCGGAATCACCTGCCGGGCTTGCTGGAACCACCTGCCGGTCACGCCAACATCAGCTGCCAGCTATGCCAGAACCACTTGGCGGACACCATGGAAACACCTGTCGGGCCGGCTGGAACCACCTATAAGACTTGCCAGAACCATGTTCTGGACACGCCGGTACCACCTGCCGAGTATGCCGGAACCAGCTGATCCACTCCCCAGAACCACCTAGTGGACACGGCAAAATCAACTGCCGGCTACGCCGGAACCACCGGCTCGACTCACCGGAACCACCGCCGGACATTCAAAATGACCTGCCGGCTACGCCAGAACCACTTGGCGAACACTCCGGAATCACCTGTCGGGCATGCCGGAACCATGTCTCAGAGGTGCCAGAACCACATGCCGGACACTCCGGAATCACCTGCCGGGCATGCTGGAACCACGTGCTGGACATGCCGGAACCACCTGCCCGACATTCCGGAACCACAGCTCGACTCGCCGGAACCATTGCCGGACATGCAAAATGACCTGCCGGCTACTCCAGAACCGCTTGGCGAACACTCCGGAATCACCTGTCGGGCATGCCGGAACCACCTCTCAGAGGTGCCAGAACCACATGCCGGTCACTCCGGAATCACCTGCCGGGCATGCCGGAACCACCTGCTGGACATGCCGGAATCACCTGCCGGACATGAAGGAACCACCGGCTCGACTCGCCGGAACCATTGCCGGACATGCAAAATCACCTGCTGGCTACGCCAGAACCACTTGGCGAACACTCCGGAATCACCTGACGGGCATGGCGGAACCACCTCTCAGACATGCCGGAACCACATGCCAATGACACCGGAAGCACCTGCCGAGCACGCCAGAACCACCTGCTCGACTCGCCAAAACCACCTGATGGACACGCCAAAATCACCTGCCGGCTACGCCACAACCATTTGGTGAACTCTTCGGAATCACCTGCCGGGCTGGCTGGAACCACCTGCCGGTCACGCCAACATCACCTGCCAGCTATGCCAGAACCACTTGGCGGACACCATGGAAACACCTGTCGGGCCGGCCGGAACCACCTATCAGACGTGCCAGAACCATGTGCCTGAGATGCCGGAACCACACCCCGAACAGACCGAAACCACCTGCCAGACCCTCCTGAACCACCTGCCGAGCACGCCAGAACCACCTAGTCGACTCGCTGGAACCACCTACCTGACACGCTAAAATTACCTGCCGGGTATGCCACAACCACTTGGTGGACACTCCGGAATCATCTGCCGGACATGCCAGAACCAGCTCTCAGACACACCAGAACCACGTGCCAGACACGCCGGAAGCACCTGCTGAGCATGCCTGAGCCAAATGCTCGACTTGCAAGAAACACCTGCCAGACACGCCAAAATCACCTGTCGGGTACGCCAGAAACACGTGGCGGACACTCCGCAATCACCTGTTGGGCATGCCGGAACCAACTCTCAGATGTGCCAGAACCTCGGGCCGGTCACGCCAGAAACACCTGCCGAGTATGCCGGAACCAGCTGATCCACTCCCCAGAACCACCTAGTGAACACGCCAAAATCAACTGCCGGCTACGCCAGAACCACTCGGCAGACACTCCGGAATCACATGCCAGGCATTCTGGAACCACCTCTCAGAGGTGGCAGAACCAAATGCCGGAGACTCCGGTATCACCTGATGGGCATGCCGGAACCACCTCTCAGAGGTGCCAGAACCAAATGCCGTACACTCCGGAATCACCTGCCGGGCATGCTGGAACCACGTGCTGGACATGCCGGAACCACCTGCCGGGCATGCCGGAACCACCGGCTCGACTCGCCGGAACCATTGCCGGACATGCAAAATCACCTGCCGGCCATGCCAGAACCACTTGGGGAACACTCCGGAATCACCTGCCGGGCATGGCGGAACCACCTCTCAGACATGCCGGAACCACATGCCAATGACACCGGAAGCACCTGCCGAGCACGCCAGAACCACCTGCTCGACTCGCCAAAACCACCTGATGGACACGCCAAAATCACCTTCCGGCTACGCCACAACCATTTGGTGAACACTTCGGAATCACCTGCCGGGCTGGCTGGAACCACCTGCCGGTCACGCCAACATCACCTGCCAGCTATGCCAGAACCACTTGGCGACAACCATGGAAACACCTGTCGGGCCAGCCGGAACCACCTATCACACGTGCCAGAAGCATGTGCCTGAGATGCCGGAACCACACCCCGAACAGACCGAAACCACCTGCCAGACCCTCCTGAACCACCTGCCGAGCATGCCGGAACCACCTGCTGGACACGCCAAAATCACCTGCCAGCTACGCCAGAACCACACGGCAGACACTCCGGAACCACCTGCCGGGCTGGCTGGAACCACCTGCCGGTCACGCCAACATCACCTTTCAGCTACGCCATAACCACTTGGCGGACGCTCCGGAAACACCTCTCCGGCCGGCCGGAACCACCTCTCAGACATGCCAGAACCATGTGCCTGAGATGCCGGAACCACTCCCCGAACAGACCGAAACCAACTGCCAGACCCGCCTGAACCCACTGGTGAGCACGCCTGATCCACCTGCTCAACTAGCCGGAACCACCTTCCTGACACGCCAAAATAACCTACCGGCTACGCCACAACCATTTGGTGAACTCTTCGGAATCACCTGCCGGGCTGGCTCCAGAACCACTCGGCAGACTCTCCGGAACCACCTGCCGGGCATGCCGGAACCACCTCTCAGACATGCCGGAACCACATGCCAATGACACCGGAAGCACCTGCCGAGCACGCCAGAACCACCTGCTCGACTCGCCAAAACCACCTGCTGGACACGCCAAAATCACCTGCCGGCTACGCCACAACCATTTGGTGAACTCTTCGGAATCACCTGTCGGGCATGCCGGAACCAACTCTCAGACGTGCCAGAACCTCGTGCCGGAAACGCCAGAACCACCTGCAGGACAGACCGGAACGACCTGCTGGACACACCGGAACCACCGGCTCGAGTCCCCGGAACCACCGCCGGACATGCAAAATGACCTGCCGGGTATGCCAGAACCACTTGGCGAACACTCCGGAATCACCTGCCGGGCTTGCTGGAACCACCTGCCGGTCACGCCATCATCACCTGCCAGCTATGCCAGAACCACTTGGCGGACACCATGGAAACACCTGTCGGGCCGGCCGGAACCACCTCTCAGACGTGCCAGAACCATGAGCCTTAGATGCCGGAACCACTCCCCGAACAGACCGAAACCACCTGCCAGACCCGCCTGAACCCCCTGGCGAGCACGCCTGATCCACCTGCTCAACTATCCGGAACCAACTTACTGACAGGCCAAAATCTCCTTCCAGGTATACCAGAACCACTTGGTGGACACTCCGGAATCATCTGCCGGACATGCCAGAACCAGCTCTCAGACACACCAGAAACACGTGCCAGAGACGCCGGAAGCACCAGCTGAGCATCCCTGAGCCACCTGATCGACTCGCAAAATACACCTGTCGGACATGCCAAAATCACCTGCCGGGTACGCCAGAAACACTTGGCGGACGCTCCGGAATCACCTGTCGGGCGTGCCGGAACCAGCTCTCAGACTTACCAGAACCATGTTCTGGACACGCCGGTACCACCTGCCGAGTATGCCGGAACCAGCTGATCCACTCCCCAGAACCACCTAGTGGACACGCCAAAATCAACTGCCGGCTACGCCAGAACCACTCAGCAGACACTCCGGAATCACCTGCCAGGCATTCCGGAACCACCTCTCAGAGGTGCCAGAACCAGACGCCGGACACTCCGGAATCACCAGCCGGGCATGCCAGAACCACGTGCTGGACATGCCGGAACCACCTACCGGGCATGCCGTAACCACCTGCCGGACATGCCGGAACCACCGGCTCGACTCGCCGGAACCATTGCCGGACATGCAAAATCACCTGCCGGCTATGCCAGAACCACTTGGCGAACACTCCGGAATCACCTGCCGGGCATGGCGGAAACACCTCTCAGACATGACGGAACCACATGCCAATGACACCGGAAGCACCTGCCGAGCACGCCAGAACCACCTGCTCGACTCGCCAAAACCACCTGCTGGACACGCCAAAATGACCCGCCGGCAACGCCACAACCATTTGGTGAACTCTTCGGAATCACCTGCCGGGCTGGCTGGAACCACCTGCCGGTCACGCCAACATCACCTGCCAGCTATGCCAGAACCACTTGGCGGACACCATGGAAACACCTGTCGGGCCGGCTGGAACCACCTATCAGACGTGCCAGAAACATGTGCCTGAGATGCCGGAACCACACCCCGAAAACACCGAAACCACCTGCCAGACCCGCCTGAACCACCTGCCGAGCACGCCGGAACCACCTACTCGACTCGCTGGAACCACCTACCTGACACGCTAAAATCACCTGCCGGATATGCCACAACGACTTGGTGGACACTCCGGAATCATCTGCCGGACATGCCAGAACCAGCTCTCAGACACACCAGAACCACGTGCCAGACACGCCGGAAGCACCTGCTGAGCATGCCTGAGCCAAATGCTCGACTTGCAAGAAACACCTGCCAGACATGCCAAAGTAACCTGCCGGGTACGCCAGAACCACGTGGCGGACACTCCGGAATCACCTGTCGGGCATGCCGGAACCAACTCTCAGACGTGCCAGAACCTCGTGCCGGTCACGCCCGAACCACCTGCCGGACAGACCGGAAACACCTGCTGGACACCCCGGAACCACCGGCTCGTCTCGCCGGAACCACAACCGGACATGCAAAATGACCTGCCGGCTACGCCAGAATCACTTGGCGAACACTCCGGAATCACCTGTCGGGCATTCCGGAACCACCTCTCAGACTTGCCAGAACCAAGTTCCGGACATGCCAGTACCACCTGCCGAGTATGCCGGAAACACCTGATCCACTCCCCAGAACCACCTGCTGGATACGCCAGAATCACCTGCCGGCTACTCCAGAACCACTCGGCAGACACTCCGTAACCAACTGCCGGGCATGCCGGAACCACCTCTCAGAGGTGCCAGAACCACATGCCGGACACTCCGGAATCACCTGCAGGGCATGCCGGAACCATCTCTCAGACGTGCCAGAACCATGTTCCGGACATGCCGGAACCACCTGCCGAGCTCGCCGGAACCACCTGCTGGACACGCCAAAATCAACTGAGGCTACGCCAGAACCACTCAGCAGACACTCCGGAATCACATGCCGTGAATTCCGGAACCACCTCTCACAGGTGCCAGAACCAAATGCTGGACACTCCGGTATCACCTGCCGGGCATGCCGGAACCACCTCTCAGAGGTGCCAGAACCACATGCCGGACACTCCGGAATCACCTGCCGGGCATGCCGGAACCAGATCTCAGACAAACCAGAACCATGTTCCAGAGACGCCGGAAGCACCAGCTGAGCATGCCTGAGCCACCCGCTCGACTCGCAAGAAACACCTGTTGGACATGCCAAAATCACCTGCCGGGTACGCCAGAAACACTTGGCGGACACTCCGGAATCACCTGTCGGGCGTGCCAGAACCACCTCTCAGACTTGCCATAACCATGTTCTGGACACGCCGGTACCACCTGCCGAGTATGCCGGAACCACCTGATCCACTCCCCAGAACCTCCTAGTGGACACGCCAAAATCAACTGTCGCCTACGCTGGAACCACCGGCTCGACTCGCCGGAACCACCGCCGGACATGCAAAATGACCTGCCGGCTACGCTAGAACCACTTGGCGAACACTCCGGAATCACCTGTCGGGCGTGCCGGAACCACCTCTCAGACTTGCCAGAACCATGTTCCGGACACGCCGGTACCACCTGCCGAGTATGCCGGAACCACCTGATCCACTCCCCAGAACCACCTGCTGGACACGACAAAATCAACTGCCAGCTACGCAAGAACCACGCGGCAGACACTCCGGAATCACCTCCCGGGCTGGCTGGAACCACCTGCCGGTCACGCCAACATCACCTTTCAGCTACGCCAGAAGCACTTGGCGGACACGCCGGAAACACCTGTCGGGCCGGAGGGAACCACCTCTCAGACGTGCCAGAACCATGTGCCTGATATGCCGGAACCACTTTCCGAACAGACCGAAACCACCTGCCAGACCCGCCTGAAAGCCCTGGCGAGCATGCCTGATCCACGTGCTCAACTAGCCGGAACCACCTTCCTGACACGCCAAAATCACCTGCCAGGTATACCAGAACAACTTGGTGGACACTCCGGAATCATCTGCCGGACATGCCAGAACCAGCTCTCAGACACACCAGAACCACGTGCCAGAGACGCCGGAAGTACCAGCTGAGCATGCCTGAGCCACCCGCTCGACTCGCAAGAAACACCTGTCGGACATGCCAAAATCACCTGCCGGGTACGCCAGAAACACTTGGCGGACCCTCCGGAATCACCTGTCGGGCGTGCCGGAACCACCTCTCAGACTTGCCAGAACCATGTTCTGGACACGCCGGTACCACCTGGCGAGTATGCCGGAACCAGCTGATCCACTCCCCAGAACCACCTAGTGGACACGCCAAAATCAACTGCCGGCTACGCCAGAACCACTCAGCAGACACTCCGGAATCACATGCCAGGCATTCCGGAACCACCTCTCAGAGGTGCCAGAACCAAATGCCGGACAATCCGGTATCACCTGCCGGGCATGCCGGAACCACCTCTCAGAGGTGCCAGAACCACATGCCGGACACTCCGGAATCACCTGCCGGGCATGCCGGAACCACCTGCTGGACATGCCGAAACCACCGGCTCGACTCGCCGGAACCATTGCCGGACATGCAAAATCATCTGCCGGCTACGCCAGAACAACTTGGCAAACACTCCGGAATCAGCTGCCGGGCATGGCGGAACCACCTCTCAGACATGCCTTAACCACATGCCAATGGCACCGGAAGCACCTGCCGAGCACGCCAGAACCACATGCTCGACTCGCCAAAACCACCTGCTGGACACGCCAAAATCACCTGCCGGCTACGCCAGAACCACTTGGCGGACACTCCGGAAACACCTGTCTTGCCGACCGGAACCACCTCTCAGACGTGCCAGAAAGATGTGCCTGAGATGCCGGAACCACTCCCCGAACTGACCGAAACCACCTGCCAGTCCCGCCTGAACCCCCTGGCGAGCACGCCTGATCCACCTGCTCAACTAGCCGGAACCACCTTCCTGAGACGCCAAAATAACCTGCCAGTTATACCAGAACCACTTGGTGGACACTCCGGAATCATCTGCCGGACTTGCCAGAACCTGCTCTCAGACACACCAGAACCACGTGCCAGAGACGCCGGAAGCACCAGCTGAGAATGCCTGAGCCACCCGCTCGACTCGCAAGAAACACCTGTCGGACATGCTAAAATCGCCTGCCGGGTACGCCAGAAACACTTGGCGGACGCTCCGGAATCACCTGTCAGGCGTGCCGGAACCACCTCTCAGACTTGCCATAACCATGTTCTGGACACGCTGGTACCACCTGCCGAGTATGCCGGAACCAGCTGATCCACTCCCCAAAACCACCTAGTGGACACGCCAAAATCACCTGCCGGCTACGCCACAACCATTTTGTGAACTGTTCGGAATCACCTGCAGGGCTGGCTGGAACCACCTGCCTGTCACGCCAACATCACCTGCCAGCTATGCCAGAACCACTTGGCAGACACCATGGAAACAGCTGTCGGGCCGGCCGGAACCAACTATCAGACGTGCCAGAACCATGTGCCTGAGATGCCGGAACCACACCCCGAAAACACCGAAACCACCTGCCAGACCCGCCTGAACCACCTGCCGAGCACGCCGGAACCACCTACTGGACTCGCCGGAACCAGCTACCTGACACGCTAAAAACACCCTCCGGGTATGCCTCAACCAATTGGTGGACACTCCGGAATCATCTGCCGGACATGCCAGAACCAGCTCTCAGACACAACAGAACCACGTGCCAGACACGCCAGAAGCACCTGCTGAGCATGCCTGAGCCATATGCTCGACTTGCAAGAAACACCTGCCAGACACGCCAAAATCACCTGCTGGGTACGCCAGAACCTCGTGGCGCACACTCCGGAATCACCTGTCGGGCATGCGGGAACCAACTCTCAGACGTGCCAGAACCTCGTGCCGGTCACGCCAGAACCACCTGCCGGACAGACCGGAAACATCTGCTGGATACGCCGCAACCACCGGCTCGACTCGCCGGAACCACCGCCGGACATGCAAAATGACCTGCCGGCTATGCCAGAACCACTTGGCGAACACTCCGGAATCTCCTGTCGGGCATGCCGGAACCGCCTCTCAGACTTGCCAGAACCATGTTCCGGACACGCCGGTACCACCTGCCGAGTATGCCGGAACCACCTGATCCACTCCCCAGTGCCACCTGCCGGACACGCCAAAATCACCTGCCGGGTACGCCAGAACCACTTGGCGGACACTGCGGAATCACCTGCCGGTCATGCCAGCACAACCTCTCAGAAGTGCCAGAAGCACATGCCGTTCAGGCCGGAACCATCTCCCGGACAGACCGGAAGCACAGGAAACACTCGCCGGAACCACCTGCTTGTCTCACCGGTCCCACCGCCGGACATGGAAAATCACCTGCCGGTTACGCCAGAGCCACTTGGCGAACACTCTGGAATCACCTGCCGGGCATGCCGGAACCACCTCTCAGACATGCCAGAACCATGTGCCTGAGATGCCGGAACCACACCCCGAACAGACCGAAGCTACCTGCCAGACCCGCCTGAACCACCTGCCGAGCACGCCGGAACCACCTGCTCGACTCGCCAGAACCACCTACCTGACACGCCAAAATCACCTGCCGGGTATGCCAGAACCACTTGGTGGACACTCAAGTATCATCTGCTGGACATGCGAGAACCAGCTCTCAGACACACCAGAACCACGTGCCGGACACGCCGGAAGCACCAGCTGAGCATGCCTGAGCCACGTGCTCGACTTGCAAGAAACACCTGCCGGACACGCCAAAATCACCTGCCGGGTACGCCAGAACCACTTGGCGGACTCTCCGGAATCACCTGTCGGGCATGCCAGAAGCACCTCTCAGACTTGCCAGAACCATGTTCCGGACACGCCGGTACCACCTGCCGAGTGTGCCGGAACCACCTGATCCACTCCCCAGAACCACCTGCTGGACACGCCAAAATCACCTGCCGGCTACGCCAGAACCACTCGGCAGAAAGTCCGGAATCACCTGCCGGCATGCCGGAACCACCTCTCAGACGTGCCAGAACCACGTGCAGGACACGCCGGAACCACCTGCCGAGCATGCAGGAACCACCTGCTCGACTCGCAGGACCCACCTGCCGGACACGCAAAAATCACCTGCTGGCTATGCCAGAACCACTTGCCAGACTTTCCAGAATCACCTGCCGGGAATGCCGGACCCACCTCTCAAATGTGCCAAAATCAAGTGCCGGAGACGCCAGAAGCACCTGCCGAGCTAGCCGGCAGCACCTTCTCGAATCATCGGAACCACCTGTGGGACACACCAAAATCACCTGCCTGCTACATCAGAACCACTTGGTGGACAACCCGGAATAACCTGCCGGACATGCCAGAACCACCTGTCAGACGTGCCGGAACCACGTGCCGCACACGCCGGAGCCAACTCCTGGACAGACCAGAACCACCTACCAGACCTGCCTGAACCACCTGCCGAGCATGAGGGAACCTCCTGCCGGACACGCCAAAATCACCTGCCAGGTATACCAGAACCACTTGGTGGACACTCCGGAATCATCTGCCGGGCATACCAGAACCAGCTCTCAGACACACCAGAACCACGTGCCAGAGACTCCGGAAGCACCTGCTGCGCATGCCTGAGCCACCTGCTCGACTCGCATGAAACACCTGTCGGACACGCCAAAATCACCTGCCGGCTACGCCAGAACCACTAGGCAGACACTCCGGAATCACCTGCCAGGCATGCCGGAACCACCACTCAGAGGTGCCAGAACCACATGCCGGAGACCCCGGAATCACCTGCCGGGCATGCCGGAACCACCTCTCAGAGGTGCCAGAACCACATGCCGGAGACTCCGGAATCACCTGCTGGGCATGCCGGAACCATCTCTCAGACGTGCCACAACCACGTGCCGGAGAGACCAGAAGCACCTGCCGAGCTCGCCGGAAACACCTGCTGGACATGCGAGAACCACCTGCCTGACAGGCCAAAATCATATGCCAGCTATGCCAAAACCACTTGGTGGACACTCCAGAATCACCTTGCGGGCATGCCGGGACCACGTCATGGACAGACTGCAAACACCTGCCGGACCTGCCTGAACCACCTGCCGAGCACGCCGGAAGCACCTGCTCGACTCACCAGAGCCACCTGCCGGACACACCAGAAACACCTGCAGGGTACGCCAGAACCACTTGGAGGACTCTCCGGGATCACCTGCCGGGCATGCCGGAACCACCTCTCAGACATGCCAGAAGCATGTGCCGGACACGCCGGAACCACCTGCCGAGTATGCCGGAACCACATGCTCCACTCCCCAGAACCACCTGCTGGACACGCCAAAATCACCTGCTGGCTACGCCAGAACCACTCAGCAGACACTCCAGAACCACCTCCAGGACAGACTGGAACCACTTGCCGGACACGCCAGAATCACCAGCCGGCTACGCCACAACCACTTGTCAGACACTCCGGAATCACCTGCCGGGCATGCTGGAACCACATCACAGAGGTGCCGCAAACACATGCCGGAGACGGCGGAAGCACCTGCCGAGAATGCCGGAAGTTCCTGATCCACTCCCCAGAACCACCTGCCGGACACGCCAAAATCACATGTCGGTTATGCCAGAACCACATGGCGGACAATCCAGAATCACCTGCCGGGCATGCCAGCACAACCTCTCAGAAGTGCCAGAACCATGTTCTGGACACGCCGGTACCACCTGCAGAGTATGCCGGAACCAGGTGATCCACTCCCCAGATCCACCTACTGGACACGCCAAAATCACCTGCCGGCTACGCCAGAACCACTCGGCAGACACTCCGGAACCACCTGCCGGGCATGCCTGAACCACCTTACGAGCACGCTGGAACCACCTGCTCCACTCGCTCGAACCATCTGCTGGATACACCAAAATCACCTGCCGGCTACGCCAGAACCACTTTCCGACACTCCGGAATAACCTGCCATTCAACCCGGAACCGCCCCTCAGATGTGCCAGAACCACGTGCTGGACGCCCCAGACCACTTCCGTGAAAGACTGGAACCACCTGCTGAGCAATCTGGAAACACCTGCTCGACTCGCGGGAACCGCCTCTGGGGAAACTGTCATAGAAATGCAGGTAAAACGGCCTTTCTTGCCAGCCCTTAACTCGCCACTTTAGAACTTCTGCTTCTGCCACAATTGCACCTTGCCAACCCGGCTCAGACGAAATGCCTACATCTTCCCCTGAAGCAACTGGTCTGAGTCCCAAACGATTGAGCATCCACGTGCTTAGGAGGCGATAGACTGCACTCCTTTTTCCAACCACCATTGTGCACTGCTGGAGAGAGTGTCGGAAAGCAGCTATGTCAGAAAGACCCCTTTGCTCTCAGCCGTGCCCTCCATTGCTCTAGACGTGGAATGCACAATGCACTGGCTCCCCCCCTCAAGGGGGGACAAGCCACAGACCACCTTGCTTCCATCTCTTTAGGAAGCTGAGAAGGAACTGGCTTTCAACAGTGATCTTACAGAGTCCAGGGAACATCTCATACAAACGCAGCTGAAACGCCGTTTCTTTTCAGCCCTTAACTTGCCGATTTGGAACTTCTGTTTCTGCCACATTTCCACCTTGCCATCCCGGCTCCGACGAAATGCCTACATCTTCCCCTTCAGCAACGGGGACGAGGCCCATATGACTGTGCTTCCACATGCTTAAGAGGAGAGAGACAGGCTTTTTACAATCACGATTGTGCACTGGTGGAGAGAGTGTCAGAAAGCACCTATGTCAGAAAGGTTCCTTTGATCTCAGCCATGCCCTGAATTGCTAAAGAGGAGGAAGGCACAATGCACTGCCTCTGGCTCCACCCCTCAATGGCAGACGAACCACACACCTTCTTGCGTCCAGCTCTTCAGGACGCTGAGAAAGAGCTCGCATTCCATAGTGCTCTTAGAGCGTCCAGGGAACATCTCATACAAAGGCAGCTGAACGCTGTTTCTTCCAGCACTTCACTCGCCGATCTGGAACATCTTCATGTGCCACATTTCCACCTTGTCAACCCGGCTCAGACGAAATGCCTACAACTTCCCCTTAAGCAATGGGGCCGAGGCCTGAACAATTGTGGTTCCACCTGCTTAGTAGGAGAGAGACAATAGGCTTTTAACCAACCGCCCTTGAGCAATGGTTGGGGGAGTGTCAGAAAGCACCAATGTCAGAAAGGGCCCTTTGCTCTCAGCCGTGCCCTCCATTGCTCTAGAGGTGGAAGGCACAAAGCACTGCCTCCATCCTTCAATTGGAGACAAGCCATCAACTGTCCTGCTTCCACCTCTTTAGGAAGCTGGGAAAGCACTCCCATTCCACAGTGCTCTTCCAGCGTCCTGGGAACATCTCATACCAAGGCAGCTGAACGCCGTGTCTTTTCAGCCCTTAACTCGGCAATCTGCAACATCCGCTTCTGCCGCATTTCCACCTTGCCAACCCGGCTCAGAAGAAATGCCTACATCTTCCCCTTGAGCAATGGGGACGAGGCCCGGATGATTGTGGTTCCACATGCTGAGGAGGAGACAGACAATAGGCTTTGAACAAACCGCCTTTGAGCAATGGTTGGGGGAGTGTCAGGAAGCACCAATGTCAGAAAGGCCCTTTACTCTTGGCCGTGCCCTCCATTCCTCTAGAGCCAGGAGGCACAAGGCACTGGCACCACCCCTGAAGGGCATCAGAAAGCACCTATGGCAGAAATCCCCCTTTGCTCTCAGCCGTGCCCTCCATTGCTCTGCAGGTGGAAGGCACAAAGCACTGCCTACATCCTTCAATGGAAGACAAGCCATCAACTGTTTTGCCTCCAGCTCTTTAGGAAGCTGACAAACAACTCGCTTTCCAAAGTCAAGTTACAGCATACCAGGAACCTCTCATACAAAGGCAGCTCAAATGGCATTTCTTCCCAGCCCTTCACTCGCAGCTTTAGGACTTCTGCTTCTGCCGCAATTCCACCTTGCCAACCCGTCTCAGACGAAACGCCTAGATCTTCCCCTGAAGCAACTGGGCTGAGTCCCAAATGATTGAGCGTCCACGTGCTTAGGAGTCGATAGACTGCACGCCTGTTTCCAACCACCATTGTGCACTGCTGGAGAGAGTGTCGGAAAGCAGCTATGTCAGAAAGACCCCTTTGCTCTCAGCTGTGCCCTTCATTGCTCTAGACGTGGAATGCACAATGCACTGGCTCCCCCACTCAAGGGGCGACAAGCCACAGACCAACTTCCTTCCATCTCTTTAGGAAGCTGAGAAAGAACTCGCTTTCAACAGTGCTCTTTCTGTGTCCTGGCAACATCTCATACAAAGGCAGCTGACATGCCATTTCTTTTCAGCGCTTAACTCGCAGATTTGGAACTTCTGCTCCTGACACATTTCCACCTTTCCAACCCGGATCAGACGAAATGCCTACATCTTCCCCTTGAGCAATGGGGATGAGGCCCATATGATTGTGGTTCCACATGCTGAGGAGGAGAGAGACAATAGGCTTTTAACTAACCACGAAGTGCAATGGTTGGGAGAGGTCAGAAATCACCAATGGCAGAAAGACCCCTTTACTCTCAGCCGTGCCCTCCATTGCTGTAGAGGTGGAAGACACAAAGCACTGCCTCCATCCTTCAATGGGAGACAAGCCATAAACTGTCTTGCCTCCAGCTCTTTAGGAAGCTGAGAAAGAACTCGCTTTCCAAAGTGCTGTTACAGCATATGACAAAACTCTCATACAGAGGCAGCTCAAATGCCATTTCTTCCCAGTGCTTAACTGGCCGCTTTAGGACTTCTGCTTCTGCCACAGTTCCACCTTGCCAACCCGGCTCAGACGAAATGCCTACATCTTCCCATTAAGCAACGGGGGCGAAGCCCACATGATTGTGCTTCCCCATGCTTAGCAGGAGCAGACAATAGGCTTTTTACAAACCGCCATTGTGCACTGGGTCAGAGAGTGTCAGAATGCACCTATGTCAGAAAGGGCCCTTTGCTCTCAGCCGTGCCCTCCATTGCTCTAGAGGTGGAAGGCACAAAGCACTGCCTCCATGCTTCA
>NW_027227333.1:0-20701 GCF_037783145.1 Equus przewalskii | reverse complement strand
GAGTCGAGCCGGTGCTTCCGGCATGTCCAGCAGGTGGTTCCGGCATGCCCGGCAGGTGATTCCGGAGTGTCCGGCATGTGGTTCTGGCACATCTGAGAGGTGGTTCCGGCATGCCCGGCAGGTGATACCGGAGTGTCCGGCATTTGCATCTCACACCTCTGAGAGGTGGTTCCGGAATGCCTGGCATGTGATTCCCGAGTGTCTGCCGAGTGGTTCTGGCGTAGCCGGCAGGTGATTTTGGCGTGTCCAGCAGGTGGTTCCGGCGAGCTTGGCAGGTGGTTCCGGAATGTCCGGAACATGGTTCTGGCAAGTCTGAGAGATGGTTCCGGCATGCCCGGCAGGTGATACCGGAGTCTCCGGCATTTGGTTCTGGCACTTCTGAGAGGTGGTTCCGGAATGCCTGGCATGTGATTCCGGAGTGTCTGCCGAGTGGTTCTGGCGTAGCCGGCAGGTGATTTTGGCATGTCCAGCAGGTGGTTTTGGCGAGTCGAGCAGGTGGTTCTGGCGTGCTCGTCAGGTGCTTCCGGTGTCATTGGCATTTGGTTCCGGCATGTCTGAGAGGCGGTTCCGCCATGCCCTGCAGGTGATTCCGGAGTGTTCGCCAAGTGGTTCTGGCGTAGCCGGCAGGTCATTTTGCATGTCCGGCAATGGTTCCGGCGAGTCGAGCCGGTGGTTCCGACATGTCCGGCAGGTGGTTCCGGCATGCCCGGCAGGTGATTCCGGAGTGTCCGGCATGTGGTTCTGGCACCTCTGAGAGGTGGTTCCGGCATGCCCGGAAGTTGATACCGGAGTGTCTGGCATTTGGTTCTCAAACCTCTGAGAGGTGGTTCCGGAATGCCTGGCATGTGATTCCCGAGTGTCTGCCGAGTGGTTCTGGCGTAGCCGGCAGTTGATTTTGGTGTGTCCACTAGATCGTTCTGGGGTGTGGATCAGCTGGTTCCGGCATACTTTGCAGGTGGTACAGGCGTGTCCAGAACATGGTTCTGGCAAGTCTGAGAGGTGGTTCCGGCACGCCCGACAGGTGATTCCGGAGCGTCCGCCAAGTGATTCTGGCGTACGCTGCAGGTGATTTTGGCATGTCCGACAGGTGTATCTTGCGAGTCGAGCAGGTGGCTCAGGCATGCTCAGCTGGTGCTTCCGGCGTCTCTGGCACGTGGTTCTGGTGTGTCTGAGAGCTGGTTCTGGCATGTCCGGCAGATGATTCCGGAGTGTCCACCAAGTGGTTCTGGTAGACCAGGCAGGTGATTTTGGCGTGTCAGGAAGTTGGTTCCGGCTAGTTGAGCAGGTGGATCAGGCGTGCTTGCCAGGGGGTTCAGGTGCGTCTGGCAGGTGGTTTCGGTCTGTTCGGGGAGATGTTCCGGCATCTCAGGCTCATGGTTATGGCACGTCTGAGAGGTGGTTCCGGCCGGCCCGACAGGTGTTTCCATGGTGTCTGCCAAGTGGTTCTGGCATAGCTGGCAGGTGATGTTAGCGTGACCGTCAGGTGGTTCCAGCAAGCCCGGCAGGTGATTCTGAAGAGTTCACCAAATGGTTGTGGCGTAGCCGGCAGGTGATTTTGGCGAGTCCAGCAGGTGGTTTTGGCGAGTCGAGCAGGTGGTTGTGGTGTGCTCGGCAGGTGCTTCGGGTGTCATTGGCATGTGGTTCCGGCATGTCTGAGAGGTGGTTCCGGCATGCCCGGCAGGTGGTTCCGGAGTGTCTGCCGAGTGGATCTGGAGCCAGGCCGGCAGGTGATTCCCAAGAGTTCACCAAATGGTTGTGGCGTAGCCGGCAGGTGATTTTGGCGTGTCAGGAAGTTGGTTCCGGCAAGGTGAGCAGGTGGATCAGGCGTGCTCGCCAGGGGGTTCAGGCGCGTCTGGCAGGTGGTTTCGGTCTGTTCGGGGAGTGGTTCCGGCATCTCAGGCACATGGTTCTGGCATGTCTTAGAGGTGGTTGCGGCCGGCCGGAGAGGTGTTTCCGGAGTGTCCGAAAAGTGGTTCCGGCGTAGCTGAAAGGTGATGTTGGCGTGACCGGCAGGTGGTTCCAGCCAGCCCGGCAGGTGATTCCGGAGTGTCTGCCGTGTGGTTTTGGCGTAGCCGGCAGGTGATTTTGGCGTGTCCAGCATGTGGTTTCGGCGAGCTCGGCAGGCGGTACCACCGTGTCCGGAACATGGTTCTGGCACGTCTGAGAGATGGTTCCGGCATGCCCGGCAGGTGATTCCGGAGTGTCCGGCATGTGGTTCTGGCACCTCTGAGGGGTGGTTCCAGCACGCCCGACAGGTGATTACGGAGCGTCCGCCAAGTGTTTCTGGCGTACCCGGCAGGTGATTTTGGCATGTCCGACAGGTGTTTCTTGCGAGTCGAGCAGGTGGCTCAGGCATGCTCAGCTGGTGCTTCCGGCGTCTCTGGCACGTGGTTCTGGTGTGTCTGAGAGCTGGTTCTGGCATTTCCGGCAGATGATTCCGGAGTGTCCACCAAGTCGTTCTGGGATACCTGGCAGGTGATTTTGGCGTGTCAGGAAGGTGGTTCCGGCTAGTTGAGCAGGTGGATCAGGCGTGCTCGCCAGGGGGTTCAGGCGGGTCTGGCAGGTGGTTTCGGTCTGTTCGGGGAGTGGTTCCGGCATCTCAGGCACAAGGTTCTGGCACGTCTGAGAGGTGGTTCCGGCCGGCCCGACAGGTGTTTCCGGAGTGTCCGCCAAGTGGTTCTTGTGTAGCTGAAAGGTGATGTTGGCGTGACCGGCAGGTGGTTCCAGCCAGCCCAGCAGGTATTTCCGGAGTGTCTGCCGAGTGGTTCTGGCATAGCCGGCAGGTGATTTTGGCGTGTCCACTAGGTGGTTCTGGGCAGTGGATCAGCTGGTTCCGGCATACTTGGCAGGTTGTACCGGCGTGTCCAGAACATGGTTCTGGCAAGTCTGAGAGGTGGTTCCGGCACGCCCGACAGGTGATTCCGGAGCGTCCGCCAAGTGTTTCTGGCGTACCCGGCAGGTGATTTTGGCATGTCCGACAGGAGTATTTTGCGAGTCGAGCAGGTGGCTCAGGCATGCTCAGCTGGTGCTGCCGGCGTCTCTGGCACGCGGTTCTGGTGTGTCTGCGAGCTGGTTCTGGCATGTCCGGCAGATGATTCCGGAGTGTCCACGAAGTGGTTCTGGTATACCTGGCAGATGATTTTGGGGTTTCAGTAAGTTGGTTCCGGATACTTGAGCAGGTGGATCAGGCGTGCTCGCCAGAGGGTTCAGGCGGGTCTGGCAGGTGGTTTCGGTCTGTTCGGGGAGTGGTTCCGGCATCTCAGGCTCATGGTTCTGGCACGTCTGAGAGGTGGTTCCTGCCGGCCCGACAGGTGTTTCCATGGTGTCATCCAAGTGGTTCTGGCATAGCTGGCAGGTGATGATGGCGTGACCGGCAGGTGGTTCCAGCCAGCCCCGCAGGTGATTCCGGAGTGTCTGCCGCGTGGTTCTGGCGTACCCGACAGGTGATTTTGGCGTGTCCAGCAGGTGGTTCCGGCGAGCTAGGCAGGTGGTACGGGCGTGTCCGGAACATGGTTCTGGCTTGTCTGAGAGTCGGTTCCGGCATGCCCGACAGGTGATTCCGGAGTGTTCGCCAAGTGGTTCTGGCGTAGCCGGCAGGTCATTTTGCATGTCCGGCGTAGGTTCCGGCGAGTCGAGCCGGTGGTTCCGGCGTGTCTGGCAGGTGGTGCTGGGGTGACCGGCACGAGGTTCTGGCACATCTGAGAGTTGGTTCCGGCATGCCCGACAGGTGATTCCGGAGTGTCCGCCACGTGGTTCTGGCGTAGCTGGCAGGTGATTTTGGTGTGTCCAGCTGGTGGTTTTGGCGAGTCGAGCAGGTGCTTCTGGCGTGCTCGGCAGGTGCTTCCGGTGTCATTGGCATGTGGTTCCGGCATGTCTGAGAGGTGGTTCCGGCATGCCCGGCAGGTGGTTCCGGAGTGTCTGTCGAGTCGTTCTGGAGCCAGCCCGGCAGGGGATTCCGAAGAGTTCACCAAATGGCTGTGGCGTAGCCGGCTGGTGATTTTGGCGTGTCTTGAATGTGGTTCCGGCAAGTTGAGCAGGTGGATCAGGCGTGCTTGCCAGGGGGTTCAGGCGGGTCTGGCAGGTGGTTTCGGGGTGTTCCGGGAGTGGTTCCGGCATCTCAGGCACATGGTTCTGGCACGTCTGAGAGGTGGTTCCGGCCGGCCGGAGAGGTGTTCCCGGAGTGTCCGCCAAGTGGTTCTGGCTTAGCTGAAAAGTGATGTTGGCGTGACCGGCAGGTGGTTCCAGCCAGCCCGGCAGGTGATTCCGGATGTCTGCCGTGTGGTTCTGGCGTAGCTGGCAGGTGATTTTGGCGTGTCCAGCAGGTGGTTCCGGCGAGCTCGGCAGGTGGTAGCAGCGTGTCCAGAACATGGTTCTGGCACGTCTTAGAGATGGTTCCAGAATGCCCGGCAGGTGATTCTGGAGTGTCCGGCATGTGGTTCTGGCACCTATGAGAGGTGGTTCCGGCATGCCCGGCAGGTGGTTGCGGAGTGTCTGCCGAGTGGTTCTGGCGTAGTCGGCAGGTGATTCTGGCGTGTCCACTAGGTGGTTCTGGGGAGTGGATCAGCTGGTTCCGGCATACTCGGCAGGTGGTGCCTGCGTGTCCAGAACATGGTTCTGGTAAGTCTGAGAGGTGGTTCCGGCACGCCCGACAGGTGATTCCGGAGCGTCCCCCAAGTGGTTCTGGCGTACCCTGCAGGTGATTTTGGCATGTCCGACAGGTGTATCTTGCGAGTCGAGCAGGTGGCTCAGGCATGCTCAGCTGGTGCTTCCGGCGTCTCTGGCACGTGGTTCTGGTGTGTCTGAGAGCTGGTTCTGGCATGTCCGGCAGATGATTCCGGAGTGTCCACCAAGTGGTTCTGGTAGACCTGGCAGTTGATTTTGTCGTGTCAGGAAGTTGGCTCCGGCTAGTTGAGCAGGTGGATCAGGCGTGCTCGCCAGGGGGTTTAGGCGGGTCTGGCATGTGATTCCGGAGTGTCCGGCATGTGGTTCTGGCACATCTGAGAGGTGGTTCCGGCATGCCCGGCAGGTGATAACGGAGTGTCCGCAGAGTGGTTCTGGAGTAGCCGGCAGGTGATTCTGGCGTATCCAGCAGGTGGTTCTGGGGAGTGGATCAAGTGGTTCCGGCATACTCGGCAGGTGGTACCGCCGTGTCCGGAACATGGTTCTGGCAAGTCTGAGAGGTGGTTCCGGCATGCCCGACAGGTGATTCCGGAGTGTTCGCCAAGTGGTTCTGGCGTAGCCTGCAGGTCATTTTGCATGTCCGGCGGTGGTTCCGGCGAGTCGAGCCGGTGGTTCCGGCGTATCCAGCAGTTGTTTCCGGTCTGTCCGGCAGGTGGTTCTGGCGTGACCGGCACGAGGTTCTGGCACGTCTGAGAGTTGGTTCCGTCATGCCCGACAGGTGATTCTGGAGTGTCCGCCACGTGGCTCTGGCGTACCCGGCAGGTGATTTTGGCGTGTCTGGCAGGTGTTTCTTGCAAGTCGAGCATTTGGCTCAGGCATGCTCAGCAGGTGCTTCCGGCGTGTCTGGCACGTGGTTCTGGTGTGTCTGAGAGCTGGTTCTGGCATGTATGGCAGATGATTCCTTAGTGTCCACCAAGTGGTTGTGGCATACCCGGCAGGTGATATTAGCGTGTCAGGTAGGTGGTTCGGCGAGTCCAGTAGGTGGTTCTGGCGTGCTCGGCAGGTGGTTCAGGCGTGTCCGGCAGGTGGTTCCGGCATGCCCGGCAGGTGATACCGGAGTCTCCGGCATTTGGTTCTGGCACCTCTGAGTGGTGGTTCCGGAATGCCTGGCATGTGATTCCGGATTGTCTGCCGAGTGGTTCTGGCATAGCCGGCAGGTGATTTTGACGTGTCCAGCAGGTGGTTTTGGTGAGTCGAGCAGGTGGTTCTGGCGTGCTCGGCAGGTGCTTCCGGCGTCATTGGCATCTGGTTCCGGCATGTCTGAGAGGCGGTTCCGCCATGCCCTGCAGGTGATTCCGGAGTGTTCGCCAAGTGGTTCTGGCGTAGCCGGCAGGTCATTTTGCATGTCCGGCAGTGGTTCCGGCGATTCGAGCCGGTGGTTCCGGAATGTCCGGCAGGTGGTTCCGGCATGTCCGGCAGGTGTTTCCGGCATGTCCAGCACGTGGTTCCAGCATTCCCTGCATGTGATTCTGGAGTGTCCGTCAAGCGGTTCTGGCACCTCTGAGAGGTGGTTCCGGCATGCCGGGCCGGCGATACCGGAGTGTTCGCCAAGTGGTTCTGGCGTAGCCGGCAGGTGATTTTGCATGTCCGGCAATGATTCCGGCGAGTCGAGCCGGTGGTTCCGGCATGTCCAGCAGGTTGTTCCGGCATGCCCGGCAGGTGATTCCGGAGTGTCCGGCATGTGGTTCTGGCACATCTGAGAGGTGGTTCCGGCATGCCCGGCAGGTGATACCGGAGTGTCCGGCATTTGGTTCTGGCACCTCTGAGAGGTGGTTCCGGAATGCCTAGCATGTGATTCCCAAGTGTCTGCCGAGTGGTTCTGGCGTAGCCGGCTGTTGATTTTGGCGTGTCCACTAGATCGTTCTCTGGAGTGGATCAGCTGGTTCCGGCATACTCGGCAGGTGGTACAGGCGTGTCCAGAACATGGTTCTGGCAAGTCTGAGAGGTGGTTCCGGCACGCCCGACAGGTGATTCCGGAGCGTCCGCCAAGTGATTCTGGCGTACGCTGCAGGTGATTTTGGCATGTCCGACAGGTGTATCTTGCGAGTCGAGCAGGTGGCTCAGGCATGCTCAGCTGGTGCTTCCGGCGTCTCTGGCACGTGGTTCTGGTGTGTCTGAGAGCTGGTTCTGGCATGTCCGGCAGATGATTCCGGAGTGTCCACCAAGTGGTTCTGGTAGACCTGGCCGGTGATATTGGCGTGTCAGGAAGTTTGTTCCGGCTAGTTGAGCAGGTGGATCGGGCGTGCTCGCCAGGGGGTTCAGGCGGGTCTGGCAGGTGGTTTCGGTCTGTTCGGGGAGATGTTCCGGCATCTCAGGCTCATGGTTCTGCCACGTCTGAGATGTGGTTCCAGCCGGCCCGACTGGTGTTTCCATGGTGTCTGCCAAGTGGTTCTGGCATAGCTGGCAGGTGATGTTGGCGTGACCGGCAGGTGGTTCCAGCAAGCCCGGCAGGTGATTCCGAAGAGTTCACCAAATGGTTGTGGCGTAGCCGGCAGGTGATTTTGGCGAGTCCAGCAGGTGGTTTTGGCGAGTCGAGCAGGTGGTTGTGGCGTGCTCGGCAGGTGCTTCCGGTGTCATTGGCATGTGGTTCCGGCATGTCTGAGAGGTGGTTCCGGCATGCCCGGCAGGTGGTTCCGGAGTGTCTGCCGAGTGGTTCTGGAGCCAGGCCGGCAGGTGATTCCCAAGAGTTCACCAAATGGTTGTGGCGTAGCCGGCAGGTGATTTTTGCGTGTCAGGAAGTTGGTTCCGGCAAGTTGAGCAGGTGGATCAGGCGTGCTCACAAGGGGGTTCAGGCGCGTCTGGCAGGTGGTTTCGGTCTGTTCGGGGAGTGGTTCCGGCATCTCAGGCACATGGTTCTGGCACGTCTTAGAGGTGGTTGCGGCCGGCCAGAGAGGTGTTTCCGGAGTGTCCGAAAAGTGGTTCCGGCGTAGCTGAAAGGTGATGTTGGCGTGACCGGCAGGTGGTTCCAGCCAGCCCGGCAGGTGATTCCGGAGTGTCTGCCGTGTGGTTTTGGCGTAGCTGGCAGGTGATTTTGGCGTGTCCAGCATGTGGTTCCGGCGAGCTCGGTAGGTGGTACCAGCATGTCCGGAACATGGTTCAGGCACGTCTGAGAGATGGTTCCGTCATGCCCGGCAGGTGATTCCGGAGGGCCCGTCATGTGGTTCTGGCACCTCTGAGAGGTGGTTCCAGCATGCCCGGCAGGTGATTCCGGAGTGTCCGGCATGTGGTTCTGGCACCTCTGAGAGGTGGTTCCGGCATGCCCGGCAGGTGGTTCCGGAGTGTCTGCCGAGTCGTTCTGGCGTAGCCGGCAGGTGATTTTGGCGTGTCCAGCAGGTGGTTTTGGCGAGTCGAGCAGGTGGTTCTGGCGTGCTCGGCAGGTGCTTCCGGTGTCATTGGCATGTGGTTCCGGCATGTCTGAGAGGTGGTTCCGCCTTGCCTGGCAGGTGATTCCGGAGTGTTCGCCAAGTGGTTCTGGCGTAGCTGGCAGGTGATTTTGCATGTCCGGCAATGGTTCCGGCGAGTCGAGCCCGTGGTTCCGGCATATCCGGTAGGTGGTTCCGGCATGCCCGGCAGGTGATTCCGGAGTGTCCGGCATGTGGCTCTGGCACCTCTGAGAGGTGGTTCCGGCATGCCCCGCAGGTGATACCGGAGTGTCCGGCATTTGGTTCTCACACCTCTGAGAGGTGGTTCCGGAATGCCTGGCATGTGAATCCCAAGTGTCTGCCGAGTGGTTCTGGCGTAGCCGGCAGGTGATTTTGGCGTGTCCAGCAGGTGGTTCCGACGAGCTCGGCAGGTGGTTCCGGCATGTCCGGAACATGGTTCTGGCAAGTCTGACAGATGGTTCCGGCATGCCCGGCAGGTGATTCCGGAGTGTCCGGCATGTGGTTCTGGCACCTCTGAGAGGTGGTTCCGGCATGCCCGGCAGTTGGTTCCGGAGTGTCTGCCGAGTGGTTCTGGAGTAGCCGGCAGGTGATTCTGGCGTATCCAGCAGGTGGTTCTGGGGAGTGGATCAGGTGGTTCCGGCATACTCGGCAGGTGGTACCGGCGTGTCCGGAACATGGTTCTGGCAAGTGTGAGAGGTGTTTCCGGCATGCCCGACAGGTGATTCCGGAGTGTTCGCCAAGTGGTTCTGGCGTAGCCGGCAGGTCATTTTGCATGTCCGGCGGTGGTTCCGGCGAGTCGAGCCGGTGGTTCCGGCGTATCCAGCAGTTGTTTCCGGTCTGTCCGGCAGGTGGTTCTGGCGTGACCGGCACGAGGTTCTGGCACGTCTGAGAGTTGGTTCCGGCATGCCCGACAGGTGATTCCGGAGTGTCCGCCACGTGGTTCTGGCGTACCCGGCAGGTGATTTTGGCGTGTCTGGCAGGTGTTTCTTGCAAGTCGAGCATTTGGCTCAGGCATGCTCAGCAGGTGCTTCCGGCGTGTCTGGCACGTGGTTCTGGTGTGTCTGAGAGCTGGTTCTGGCATGTCCACAGATGATTCCTTAGTGTCCACCAAGTGGTTGTGGCATACCCGGCAGGTGATTTTAGCGTGTCAGGTAGGTGGTTCGGCGAGTCCAGTAGGTGGTTCTGTCGTGCACGGCAGGTGGTTCAGGCGTGTCCAGCAGGTGGTTCCGGCATGCCCGGCAGGTGATACCGGAGTCTCCGGCATTTGGTTCTGGCACCTCTGAGAGGTGGTTCCGGAATGCCTGGCATGTGATTCCGGAGTGTCTGCCGAGTGGTTCTGGCATAACCGGCAGGTGATTTTGGCGTGTCCAGCAGGTGGTTTTGGTGAGTCGAGCAGGTGGTTCTGGCGTGCTCGGCAGGTGCTTCCGGTGTCATTGGCATCTGGTTCCGGCGTGTCTGAGAGGTGGTTCCGCCATGCCCGGCAGGTGATTCCGGAGTGTTCGCCAAGTGGTTCTGGCGTAGCCGGCAGGTGATTTTGCATGTTCGGCAGTGGTTCCGGCGAGTCGAGCCGGTGGTTCTGGAATGTCCGGCAGGTGGTTCCGGCATGTCCGGCATTTGGTTCCGGCATGTCCAGCACGTGGTTCCAGCATGCCCGGCAGGTGATTCCGGAGTGTCCGGCATGTGGTTCTGGCACCTCTGAGAGGTGGTTCCGGCATGCCCGGCAGGTGATACCGGAGTGTCCGGCATGTGGTTCTGGCACCTCTGAGAGGTGGTTCCGCAATGCCTGGCCTGTGATTCCGGAGTGTCTGCCGAGTGGTTCTGGCGTAGCCGGCAGTTGTTTTTGGCGTGTCCACTAGGTGGTTCTGGGGAATGGATCAGCTGATTCCGGCATACTCGGCAGGTGGTACCGGCGTGTCCAGAACATGGTTCTGGCAAGTCTGAGAGGTGGTTCCGGCACGCCCGACAGGTGATTCCGGAGCGTCCGCCAAGTGTTTCTGGCGTACCCTGCAGGTGATTTTGGCATGTCCGACAGGTGTATCTTGCGAGTCGAGCAGGTGGCTCAGGCATGCTCAGCTGGTGCTTCCGGCGTCTCTGGCACGTGGTTCTGGTGTGTCTGAGAGCTGGTTCTGGCATGTCCGGCAGATGATTCCAGAGTGTCCACCAAGTGGTTCTTGTATACCTGGCAGGTGATTTTGTCGTGTCAGGAAGTTGGCTCCGGCTAGTTTAGCAGGTGGATCAGGCGTGGTTGCCAGGGGGTACAGGCGGGTCTGGCAGGTGGTTTCGTTCTGTTCGGGGAGTGGTTCCGGCATCTCAGGCACATGGTTCTGGCACGTCTGAGAGGTGGTTCCGGCCGGCCCGACAGGTGTTTCCATGGTGTCCGCCAAGTGGTTCTGGCATAGCTGGCAGGTGATTTTGGCGTGACCAGCAGGTGGTTCCAGCCAGCCCGGCAGGTGATTCTGAAGTGTTCACCAAATGGTTGTGGCGTAGCTGGAAGGTGATTTTGGCGTGTCCAGCGGGTGGTTTTGGCGAGTCGAGCAGGTGGTTCTGGCGTGCTCGGCAGGTGCTTCCGGTGTCATTGGCATGTGGTTCCGGCATGTCTGAGAGGTGGTTCCGCCATGCCCGGCCGGTGATTCCGGAGTGTTCCCCAAGTGGTTCTGGCATAGCCGGCAGGTGATTTTGCATGTCCGGCAATGGTTCCGGCTAGTCGAGCCGGTGGTTCCGGCATGTCCGGCAGGTGGTTCCGGCATGCCCGGCACGAGGTTCTGGCACGTCTGAGACTTGGTTCCGGCATGCCCGACAGGTGATTCTGGAGTGTCCGTCACGTGGTTCTGGCATACCCGGCAGGTGATTTTGGCGTGTCTGGCAGGTGTTTCTAGCAAGTCGAGCACTTTGCTCAGGCATGCTCAGCAGGTGCTTCCGGCGTGTCCGGCACGTGGTTCTGGTGTGTCTGAGAGCTGGTTCTGGCATGTCCGGCAGATGATTCCGGAGTGTCCACCAAGTGGTTCTGGTATACCTGGCAGGTGATTTTGGCGTGTCCAGCAGGTGGTTTTGGCTAGTCGAGCAGGTGGTTCTGGTGTGCTCGGCAGGTGCTTCCGGTGTCATTGGCATGTGGTTCCGGCATGTCTGAGAGGTGGTTCCGCCATGCCCGGCAGGTGATTCTGGAGTGTTCCCCAAGTGGTTCTGGCATAGCCGGCAGGTGATTTTGCATGTTCGGCAATGGTTCCGGCGAGTCGAGCCGGTGGTTCCGGCATGTCCGGCAGGTGATTCCGGCATGTCCAGCAGGTGCTTCCAGCATGCCCGGCAGGTGATTCCGGAGAGTCCGCCACGTGGTTCCGGCGTACCCGGCAGTTGATTTTGGCGTGTCCACTAGGTGGTTCTGGGGAGTTGATCAGCTGGTTCCGGCTTACTCGGCAGGTGGTACCGGCGTGTCCAGAACATGGTTCTGGCAAGTCTGAGAGGTGGTTCCGGCACGCCCGACAGGTGATTCCGGAGCGTCTGCCAAGTGTTTCTGGTTACCCGGCATGTGATTTTGGCATGTCTGACAGGTGTTTCTTGCGAGTCGAACAGGTGGCTCAGGCATGCTCAGCTGGTGCTTCCGGCGTCTCTGTCACGTGGTTCTGGTGTCTCTGAGAGCTGGTTCTGGCATGTCCGGCAGATGATTCCGGAGTGTCCACCAAGTGGTTGAAGTATACCTGGCAGGTGATTTTGGCATGTCAGGAAGGTAGTTCCGGCTAGCTGAGCAGGTGGATAAGGCGTGCTCGCCAGGGTGTTCAGGTAGGTCTGGCAGGTGTTTTCGGTCTGTTCGGGAAGTGGTTCCGGCATCTCAGGCACATGGTTCTGGCAAGTCTGAGAGGTGGTTCCAGCCAGCCCGGCAGGTGATTCCGGAGTGTCTGCCGAGTGGTTCTGGCATAGCCGGCAGGTGATTTGGGCGTGTCCAGCGGGTGGTTTTGGCGAGTCGAGCAGGTGGTTCTGACGTGCTCGGCCGGTGCTTCCGGTGTCATTGGCATGTGGTTCCGGCATGTCTGAGAGGTGGTTCCGCCATGCCCGGCAGGTGATTCCGGAGTGTTCGCCAAGTGGTTCTGGCGTAGCCGGCAGGTGATTTTGCATGTCCGGCAATGGTTCCGGCAAGTCGAGCCGGTGGTTCCACATGTCCAGCAGTTGGTTCCGGCATGCCCGGCAGGTGATTCCGGAGTGTCCGACATGGGGTTCTGCCACCTCTGAGAGGTGGTTCGGGCATGCCCGGCAGGTGATACCACAGTGTTCGCCAAGTGGTTCTGGCGTAGCCGGCAGGTGATTTTGAATGTCCGGCAATGGTTCCGGTGAGTCGAACCGGTGGTTCCGGAATGTCCGGCAGGTGGTTCTGGCATTTCCGGCAGTTGGTTCCGTCATGTCCGGCACGTGGTTCCAGCATGCCCTGCAGGTGATTCTGGAGTGTCCGGCATGTGGTTCTGGCACCTCTGAGAGGTGGTTCCGGCATGCCCGGCAGGTGATACCGGAGTATCCGGCATTTGGTTCTGGCACCTCTGAGAGGTGGTTCCGAAATGCCTGGCCTGTGATTCCGGAGTGTCTGCCGAGTGGTTCTGGCGTAGCCGGCATTTGATTTTGGCGTGGCCACTAGGTGGTTCTGGGGAGTGGATCAGCTTGTTCTGGCATACTCGGCAGGTGGTACCGGCGTGTCCAGAACATGGTTCTGGCAAGTCTGAGAGGTGGTTCCGGCACGCCCGACAGGTGATTCCGGAGCGTCCGCCAAGTGTTTCTGGCGTACCCTGCAGGTGATTTTGGCATGTCCGACAGGTGTATCTTGCGAGTCGAGCAGGTGGCTCAGGCATGCTCAGCTGGTGCTTCCGGCGTCTCTGGCACGTGGTTCTGGTGTGTCTGAGAGCTGGTTCTGGCATGTCCGGCAGATGATTCCGGAGTGTCCACCAAGTGGTTCTTGTATACCTGGCAGGTGATTTTGGCGTGTCAGGAAGTTGGTTCCGGATAGTTGAGCGTGTGTATCAGGCGTGCTTGCCAGGGGGTTCAGGCGGGTCTGGCAGGTGGTTTGGGTCTGTTCGGGGAGTGCTTCCGGCATCTCAGGCTCATGGTTCTGGCACGTCTGAGAGGTGGTTCCGGCCGGCCCGACAGCTGTTTCCATGGTGTCTGCCAAGTGGTTCTGGCATAGATGGCAGATGATGTTGGCGTGACCGGCAGTTGGTTCCAGCCAGCCCGGCAGGTGATTCCGAAGAGTTCACCAATTGGTTGTGGCGTAGCCGGCAGGTGATTTTGGCGTGTCCAGCAGGTGGTTTTGGCGAGTCGAGCAGGTGGTTCTGGCGTTCTCGGCAGGTGCTTCCGGTGTCATTGGCATGTGGTTCCGGCATGTCTGAGAGGTGGTTCCGCCATGCCCGGCAGGTGGTTCCGGAGTGTCTGCAGAGTGCTTCTGGAGCCAGCCCGGCAGGTGATTCCGAAGAGTTCACCAAATGGTTGTGGCGTAGCCGGCAGGTGATATTGGCGTGTCAGGAAGGTGGTTCCGGGTAGTTGAGCAGGTGGATCAGGCGTGCTCGCCAGGGGGTTCAGGCGGGTCTTGCAGGTGGTTTCGGTCTGTTCGGGGAGTGGTTCCGGCATCTCAGGCACATGGTTCTGGCACGTCTGAGAGGTGGTTCCGGCCGGCCGCAGAGGTGTTTCCGGAGTGTCCGCCAAGTGGTTCTGGCGTAGCTGAAAGGTGATGTTGGCGTGACCGGCAGGTGGTTCCAGCCAGCCCGGCAGGTGATTCCGGAGTGTCTGCCGAGTGGTTCTGGCGTAGCCGGCAGGTGATTCTGGCATGTCCAGCAGGTGGTTCGGGGGAGTGGATCAGGTGGTTCCGGCATACTCTGCAGGTGGTACCGGAGTGTCCGGCATTTGGTTCTCACACCTCTGAGAGGTGGTTCCGGAATGCCTGGCATGTGATTCCCGAGTGTCTGCCGAGAGGTTCTGGCGTAGCCGGCAGGTGATTTTGGCGTGTCCAGCAGGTGGTTCCGACGAGCTCGGCAGGTGGTTCCGGCATGTCCGGAACATGGTTCTGGCAAGTCTGAGAGATGGTTCCGGCATGCCCGGCAGGTGATTCCGGAGTGTCCGGCATGTGGTTCTGGCACATCTGAGAGGTGGTTCCGGCATGCCCGGCAGTTGGTTACGGAGTGTCTGCCGAGTGGTTCTGGAGTAGCCGGCAGGTGATTCTGGCGTATCCAGCAGGTGATTCTGGGGAGTACATCAGGTGGTTCCGGCATACTCGGCAGGTGGTACCGGCGTGTCCGGAACATGGTTCTGGCAAGTCTGAGAGGTGGTTCCGGCATGCCCGACAGGTGATTCCGGAGTGTTCCCCAAGTGGTTGTGGCGTAGCCGGCAGGTCATTTTGCATGTCCGGCGGTGGTTGCGGCGAGTCGAGCCGGTGGTTGCGGCGTATCCAGCAGCTGTTTCCGGTCTGTCCGGCAGGTGGTTCTGGCGTCAGCGGCACGAGGTTCTGGCACGTCTGAGAGTTCGTTCCGGCATGCCCCACAGGTGATTCCGGAGTGTCCGCCACGTGGTTCTGGCGTACCCGGCAGGTGATTTTGGCATGTCTGGCAGGTGTTTCTTGCAAGTCGAGCATTTGGCTCAGGCATGCTCAGCAGGTGCTTCTGGCGTGTCTGGCACGTGGTTCTGGTGTGTCTGAGAGCTGGTTCTGGCATGTCCGGCAGATGATTCCGGAGTGTCCACCAAGTGGTTGTGGCATACCCGGAAGGTGATTTTAGCGTGTCAGGTAGGTGGTTCCGGCGAGTCGAGTAGGTGGTTCCGGCGTGCTCGGCAGGTGGTTCAGGCGGGTCTGGCAGGTTGTTTCGGTGTGTTCGGGGTGTGGTTCCGGCATCTCAGGCACATGGTTCTGGCACGTCTGATAGGTGGTTCCGGCCGGCCCGACAGCTGTTTCCATGGTGTCTGCCAAGTGGTTCTGGCATAGCTGGCAGGTGATGTTTGCGTGACCGGCAGGTGGTTCCAGCCAGCCCGGCAGGTGATTCCGAAGAGTTCAACAAATGGTTGTGGCGTAGCCGGCAAGTGTTTTTGGCGTGTCCAGAAGGTGGTTTTGGGGAGTCGAGCAGGTGGTTCTGGCGTGCTCGGCATGTGCTTCCGGTGTCATTGGCATGTGGTTCCGGCATGTCTGAGAGGTGGTTCCGGCATGCCCGGCAGGTGATTCCGGAGTTTCCGGCATGTGGTTCTGGCACATCTGAGAGGTGGTTCCGGCATGCCCGGCAGATGATACCGGAGTGTCCGGCATTTGGTTCTTGCACCTCTGAGAGGTGGTTCCGGAATGCCTGGCATGTGATTCCCAATTGTCTGCCGATTGGTTCTGTCATAGCCGGCAGGTGATTTTGGCGTGTCCAGCAGGTGGTACCGGCGAGCTCGGCAGGTGGTTCCGGCATGTCTGGAACATGGTTCTGGCAAGTCTGAGAGATGGTTCCGGCATGCCCGGCAGGTGATTCCGGAGTGTCCGGCATGTGGTTCTGGCACCTCTGATAGGTGGTTCCGGCATGCCCGTCTGTTGGTTGCGGAGTGTCTGCCGAGCGGTTCTGGAGTAGCCGGCAGGTGATTCTTGTGTATCCAGCAGGTGGTTCTGGGGAGTGGATCAGGTGGTTCCGGCATACTCGGCAGATGGTACTGGCGTGTCCGGAACATGGTTCTGGCAAGTCTGAGAGGTGGTTCCGGCATGCCCGACAGGTGATTCCGGAGTGTTCGCCAAGTGGTTCTGGAGTAGCCGGCAGGTCATTTTGCATGTCCGGCGGTGGTTCCGGCGAGTCGAGGCGGTGGTTCCGGCGTATCCAGCAGTTGTTTCCGGTCTGTCTGGCAGGTGGTTCTGGCGTGACCGTCACGAGGTTCTGGCACGTCTGAGAGCTGGTTCCGGCATGCCCGACAGGTGATTCCGGAGTGTCCGCCACGTGTTTCTGGCGTACCCGGCAGGTGATTTTGGCGTGTCTGGCAGGTGTTTCTTTCAAGTCGAGCATTTGGCTCAGGCATGCTCAGCAGGTGCTTCTGGCGTGTCTGGCACGTGGTCCTGGTGTGTCTGAGAGCTGGTTCTGGCATGTCCGGCAGATGATTCCTTAGTGTCCACCAAGTGGTTGCGGCATACCCGGCAGGTGGTTTTAGCGTGTCAGGTAGGTGGTTCCGGCGAGTCCAGTAGGTGGTTCTGTCATGCTCGGCTGGTGGTTCAGGCGTGTCAGGCATGTGGTTCCGGCATGCCCGGCAGGTGCTTCCGGTGTCATTGGCATGTGGTTCCGGCATGTCTGAGAGGTGCTTCCGGCATGCCCGGCAGGTGTTTCCAGAGTGTCTGCCGAGTGGTTCTGGAGCCAGGCAGGCAGGTGATTCCGAAGAGGTCACCAAATGGTTGTGGCGTAGCCGGCAGGTGATTTTGGCGTGTCAGGAAGTTGGTTCCGGCTAGTTGAGCAGGTGGATCAGGCGTGCTCGCCAGGGGGTTCAGGCGCGTCTGGCAGGTGGTTTCGGTGTATTCGGGGAGTGGTTCCGGCATCTCAGGCACATGGTTCTGGCACGTCTGAGAGGTGGTTCCGGCCGGCCGGAGAGGTGTTTCCGGAGTGTCAGCCAAGTGGTTCTGGCGTACGTGAAAGATGATGTTGGCGTGACCGGCAGGTGGTTCCAGCCAGCCCGGCAGGTGATTCCGGAGTGTCTGCCGTGTGGTTCTGGCGTAGCTGGCAGGTGATTTTGGCGTGTCCACCAGGTGGTTCCGGCGAGCTCGGCAGGTGGTACCAGCATGTCCGGAACATGGTTCTGCCACGTCTGAGAGATGGTTCCGTCATGCCCGGCAGGTGATACCAGAGTGTCCGGCATTTGGTTCTGGCACCTCTGAGAGGTGGTTCCGGCATGCCTGGCATGTGATTCACGAGTGTCTGCCGAGTGGTTCTGGCGTAGCCGGCAGGTGATTTTGGCGTGTCCATCAGGTGGTTCCGGCGAGCTCGGCAGGTCGTTCCGGCATGTCCGGAACATGGTTCTGGCAAGTCTGAAAGGTGGTTCCGGCATGCCCGACAGGTGATTCTGGAGTGTCTGCCACGTGGTTCTGGCGTACCCGGCAGGTGATTTAGGCGTGTCTGGCAGGTGTTTCTTGCAAGTCGAGCATTTGGCTCAGGCATGCCCAGCAGGTGCTTCTGGCGTGTCTGGCACGTGGTTCTGGTGTGTCTGAGAGCTGGTTCTGGCATGTCCGGCAGATGATTCCGGAGTGTCCACCAAGTGGTTGTGGCATACCCGGAAGGTGATTCTAGCGTGTCAGGTAGGTGGTTCCGGCGAGACGAGTAGGTGGTTCCAGGGTGCTCGGCAGGTGGTTCAGGCGGGTCTGGCAGGTGGTTTCGGTGTGTTCGGGGTGTGGTTCCGGCATCTCAGGCACATGGTTCTGGCACGTCTGATAGGTGGTTCCGGCCGGCCCGACAGGTGTTTCCATGGTGTCCGCCAAGTGGTTCTGGCATAGCTGGCAGGTGATGTTTGCGTGACCGGCAGGTGGTTCCAGCCATCCCGGCAGGTGATTCCGAAGAGTTCACCAAATGGTTGTGGCTCAGCCGGCGGGTGATTTTGGCGTGTCAGGAAGGTGGTTCCGGCTAGTTGAGCAGGTGGATCAGGCGTGCTCGCCAGGGGGTTCAGGCGGGTCTTGCAGGTGGTTTCGGTCTGTTCGGGGAGTGGTTCCGGCATCTCAGGCACATGGTTCTGGCACGTCTGAGAGGTGGTTCCGGCCGGCCGGAGAGGTGTTTCCGGAGTGTCCGCCAAGTGGTTCTGGCGTAGCTGAAAGGTGATGTTGGCGTGACCGGCAGGTGGTTCCAGCCAGCCCGGCAGGTGGTTCCGGAGTGTCTGCCGAGTGGTTCTGGCGTAGCCGGCAGGTTATTCTAGCATGTCCAGCAGGTGGTTCGGGGGAGTGGATCAGGTGGTTCCGGTCAACTCTGCAGGTGGTACCGGAGTGTCCGGAAAATGGTTCTGGCAAGTCTGAGAGGTGGTTCCGGCATGCAAGACAGGTGATTCAGGAATGTTCGCCAAGTGGTTCTGGCGTAGCCGGCAGGTCATTTTGCATGTCCGGCGGTGGTTCTGGCGAGTCGAGCCGGTGGTTCCGGCGTAGCCGGCAGTTGATTTTGGCGTGTCCACTAGGTGGTTCTGGGGAGTGGATCAGCTGGTTCCGGCATACTCGGCAGGTGGTACCCGCGTGTCCAGAACATGGTTCTGGCAAGTCTGAGAGTTGGTTCCGGCACGCCCGACAGGTGATTCCGGAGCGTCCCCCAAGTGTTTCTGGCGTACCCGGCAGGTGATTTTGGCATGTCCGACAGGTGTTTCTTGCGAGTCGAGCAGGTGGCTCAGGCATGCTCAGCTGGTGCTTCCGGCGTCTCTGGCACGTGGTTCTGGTGTGTCTGAGAGCTGGTTCTGGCATGTCCGGCAGATGATTCCGGAGTGTCCACCAAGTGGTTCTGGTATACCTGGCAGGTGATTTTGGCGTGTCAGGAAGGTGGTTGCGGCTAGTTGAGCAGGTGGATCAGGCGTGCTCGCCAGGGGGTTCAGGCGGGTCTGGCAAGTGGTTTCGGTCTGTTCGGGGAGTTGTTCCGGCATCTCAGGCACATGGTTCTGGCACGTCTGAGAGGTGGTTCCGTCCGGCTGGAGAGGTGTTTCCGGAGTGTCCGCCAAGTGGTTCTGGCGTAGCTGAAAGGTGATGTTGGCGTGACCAGCAGGTGGTTCCAGCCAGCCCGGCAGGTGATTCTGGAGTGTCTGCCGAGTGGGTCTGGCATAGCTGGCAGGTGATTTTGGCGTGTCCATCAGGTGGTTTTGGCGAGTTGAGCAGGAGGTTCTGGCGTGCTCGGCAGGTGCTTCCGGTGTCATTGGCATGTAGTTCCGGCATGCCTGAGAGGTGGTTCCGCCATGCCCGGCAGGTGATTCCGAAGTGTTCGCCAAGTGGTTCTGGCGTAGCCGGCAGGTGATTTTGCATGTCCCGCAAGGGTTCCGGCTAGTCGAGCCGGTGGTTCCGGCATGTCCAGCAGGTGGTTCCGGCATGCCCGGCAGGTGATTCCAGAGTGTCCGGCATGTGGTTCTGGCACCTCTCAGAGGTGGTTCCGGCATGCCCGGCAGGTGATACCAGAGTGTCCATCATTTGGTTCTGGCACCTGTGAGAGGTGGTTCCGGAATGCCCGGCATGTGATTCCGGAGTGTCTGCCGAGTGGTTCTGGCGTAGCCGGCAGTTGATTTTGGCGTGTCCAGCAGGTGGTTCCGGCGAGCTCGGCAGGTGGTTCCGGCATGTCCGGAACATGGTTCTGGCACGTCTGAGAGATGGTTCCGGCATGCCCGGCAGGTGATACCGGAGTGTCCGGCATGTGGTTCTGGCACCTCTGAGAGGTGGTTCTGGCATGCCCGGCAGGTGATTCCGGAGTGTCCGGCATGTGGTTCTGGCACCTCTGAGAGGTGGTTCCGGCATGCCCGGCAGGTTGTTACGGAGTGTCTGCCGAGTGGTTCTGGCGTAGTCGGCAGGTGATTCTGGCGTGTCCAGCAGGTGGTTCTGGGGAGTGGATCAGGTGCTTCCGGCATACGGCAGGTGGTACCGGCGTGTCCGGAACATGGTTCTGGCAAGTCTGAGAGGCGGTTCCGGCATGCCCGACAGGTGATTCCGGAGTGTTCGCCAAGTGGTTCTGGCGTAGCCGGCAGGTCATTTTGCATGTCCGGCGGTGGTTCCGGCGAGTCGAGCCGGTGGTTCCGGCGTGTCCGGCAGGTGCTTCTGGCGTGACCGGCACGTCTGAGAGTTGGTTCCGGCATGCCCGACAAGTGATTTCGGGGTGTCCGCCACGTGGTTGTGGCGTACCGGGCAGGAGATTTCGGCGTGTCTGGCAGGTGTTTCTTTCAAGTAGAGCATGTGGCTCAGGCATGATCAGCAGGTGCTTCCGGCGTGTCCTGCACGTGGTTCTGGTGTGTCTGAGAGCTGGTTCTGGCATGTCCGGCAGATGATTCCGGAGTGTCCACCAAGTGGTTGTGGCATACCCGGCAGGTGATTTTAGCGTGTCAGGTAGGTGGTTCCAGCGAGTCGAGTAGGTGGTTCCGGGGTGCTCGGCAGGTGGTTCAGGCGGGTCTGGCAGGTGGTTTCGGTCTGTTCGGGGTGTGGTTCCGGCATCTCAGGCACATGGTTCTGGCACGTCTGATAGGTGGTTCCGGGCGGCCCGACAGGTGTTTCCATGGTGTCCGCCAAGTGGTTCTGGCATAGCTGGCAGGTGATGTTGGCGTGACCGGCAGGTGGTTCCAGCCAGCCCGACAGGTGATTCCGAAGTGTTCACCAAATGGTTGTGGCGTAGCCGGAAGGTGATTTAAGCGTGTCCATCAGGTGGTTTTGGCGAGTCGAGCGGGTGGTTCTGGCGTGCTCGGCAGGTGCTTCCGGTGTCATTGGCATGTGGTTCCGGCATGTCTGAGAGGTGGTTCCGCCATGCCCGTCAGGTGATTCCGGAGAGTACCCAAGTGGTTCTGGCGTAGCCGGCAGGTCATTTTGCATGTCCGGCAGTTGTTTCCGTCGAGTCGAGCCGGTGGTTCCGGCGTAGCCGGCCGTTGATTTTGGCGTGTCCACTAGGTGGTTCTGGTGAGTGGATCAGCTGGTTCCGGCATACTCGGCAGGTGGTACCGGCGTGTCCAGAACATGGTTCTGGCAA
>NW_027227332.1:0-37309 GCF_037783145.1 Equus przewalskii | reverse complement strand
GCCGGAAGCACCTAATGGACAGACCGGAACCTCCTGGAGGACCCGCCTGAAAGACCTGCTTAGCACTCCGGAACAACCTGCTCGACTCATTCGAGCCACCTGCTGGAAATGCCAAAATCACCAGCCGGCTATGCCAGAACCACTTGACGGACACTCCGGAATCACCTGCAGGGCATGCCGGAACCACCGCTCAGATGTGCAAGAACCACATGCCGCAGACTCCGGAATCACGTGCCGGGCATGCCGGAACCACCTCTCAAATCTGCCAAAATCAAGTGCCGGAGACGCCAGAAGCACCTGCCGAGCTAGCCGGCAGCACCTTCTCGAATCATCGGAACCGCCTGTGGGACACACCAAAATCACCTGCCTGCTACATCAGAACCACTTGGTGGACAACCCGGAATCACCTGCCGGACATGCCAGAACCACCTGTCAGACGTGCCGGAACCACGTGCCGCACACGCCGGAACCAACTCCTGGACAGACCAGAACCACCTACCGGACCTGCCTGAACCACCTGCCGAGCATGAGGGAACCACCTGCCGGACACGCCAAAATCACCTGCCAGGTATACCAGAACCACTTGGTGGACACTCCGGAATCATCTGCCGGACATACCAGAACCAGCTCTCAGACACACCAGAACCACGTGCCAGAGACGCCGGAAGCACCTGCTGCGCATGCCTGAGCCACCTGCTCGACTCGCAAGAAACACCTGTCGGACACGCCAAAATCACCTGCCGGCTATGCCAGAACCACCTGCCGGCTACGCCAGAACCACTAGGCAGACACTCCGGAATCACCTGCCAGGCATGCCGGAACCAACACTCAGAGGTGCCAGAACCACATGCCGGAGACTCCGGAATCACCTGCCGGGCATGCCGGAACCATCTCTCAGATGTGCCACAACCACGTGCCGGAGAGACCAGAAGCACCTGCCGAGCTCGCCGGAAACACCTGCTGGACATGCGAGAACCACCTGCCTGACAGGCCAAAATCATATGCCAGCTACGCCAAAACCACTTGGTGGACACTCCAGAATCACCTTGCGGGCATGCCGGGACCACGTCATGGACAGACTGCAAACACCTGCCGGACCTGCCTGAACCACCTGCCGAGCACGCCGGAAGCACCTGCTCGACTCACCAGAGCCACCTGCCGGACACACCAGAAACACCTGCAGGGTACGCCAGAACCACTTGGAGGACTGTCCGGGATCACCTGCCGGGCATGCCGGAACCACCTCTCAGACATGCCAGAAGCATGTGCCGGACACGCCGGAACCACCTGCCGAGTGTGCCGGAACCACATGCTCCACTCCCCAGAACCACCTGCTGGACACGCCAAAATCACCTGCTGGCTACGCCAGAACCACTCAGCAGACACTCCAGAACCACCTCCAGGACAGACCGGAACCACTTGCCGGAAACGCCAGAATCACCAGCCGGCTACGCCACAACCACTTGTCAGACACTCCGGGATCACCTGACGTGCATGCCAGTAACACCTCTCAGACGTACCAGAACCACGTGCGGGACACGCCGGAACCCACTACCGGACAGACCGGAACCACCTGCCGGACACGCCAGAATCACCTGGCGAGAACGCTGGAATCACCTCAACAGCTCGCCAGAAACACCTGCCGGACACGTCAAAATCACCTGCCGGACATGCCAAAATCACCTGCCAGCTACGCCAGAACCACTTGCCGGACACTCCAGAATCACCTGTCGGGCATGCCAGAACCACCTCTCAGACGTGCCAGAACCACGTGCCAGAGACCCTGGATGCACCAGCTGAGTACTCCGGAACCTCCTGCTCGACTCGCCGAAACCACCTGCCGGAGATGCTAAAATCACCTGCCGGCTAGGCCAGAACCACGTGGCGGACACTATGGAATCACCTGCAGGGCATGCCGGAACCACCTCTCAGACGTGCCAGAACCACATGTCGGACACTCCGGAATCACCTGCCGGGCATGCCAGAACCACCTCTCAGACGTGCCACAACCCCGTGCCGGAGAGACCGGAAGCACCTGCCGAGCTCGCCGGAACCACCTGCTGGACACGCCGGAACCACCTGCCTGACACGCCAAAATCACGTGACGGCTACGCCAAAACCACTTGGTGGACACTCCAGAATCACCTTCCGAGCATGCTGGAACCACGTCATGGACAGACTGCAAACACCTGCCAGACCTGCCTGAACCACCTGCAGAGCACGCCGGAACCACCTGATCCACTCCCCAGAACCACCTGCCACACATGCCAAAATCAACTGCCGGCTGCGCCAGAACCACTTGGCACATACTCCAGAATCACATGCCGGTCATGCCGGAACCACCTCTCAAACGTGCAAGAACCACATACCGGAGACGCCGGAAGCACGTGCTGAGCATGCCAGAACCACCTGTGCCACTCCACAGAACCACCTGCCGGTCACGCCAAAATCACCTGCCGGCTACGCCAGAACCACTTGGCAAACACTCCGGAATCACATGCAGGGCATGCCGGAACCACCTCTCAGCCATGCCAGTACCACGTGCCAGAGACACCGGATGCACCTGCCGAGCACGCCAGAACCTCCTGCTCGCCTCGCCGGAACCACCTGCCGGAGATGCCAAAATCACCTGCCGGCTAGGCCAGAACCACGTGGCGCAATCTATGAAATCACATGCTGGGCATGCCGGAACGACCTCTCAGACGTGCCGGAAGCACGTGTGGGACACGCCGGAAGCACCTAATGGACAGACCGGAACCTCCTGGAGGACCCGCCTGAAAGACCTGCTTAGCACTCCGGAACAACCTGCTCGACTCATTCGAGCCACCTGCTGGAAATGCCAAAATCACCAGCCGGCTATGCCAGAACCACTTGACGGACACTCCGGAATCACCTGCAGGGCATGCCGGAACCACCGCTCAGATGTGCAAGAACCACATGCCGCAGACTCCGGAATCACGTGCCGGGCATGCCGGAACCACCTCTCAAATCTGCCAAAATCAAGTGCCGGAGACGCCAGAAGCACCTGCCGAGCTAGCCGGCAGCACCTTCTCGAATCATCGGAACCGCCTGTGGGACACACCAAAATCACCTGCCTGCTACATCAGAACCACTTGGTGGACAACCCGGAATCACCTGCCGGACATGCCAGAACCACCTGTCAGACGTGCCGGAACCACGTGCCGCACACGCCGGAACCAACTCCTGGACAGACCAGAACCACCTACCGGACCTGCCTGAACCACCTGCCGAGCATGAGGGAACCACCTGCCGGACACGCCAAAATCACCTGCCAGGTATACCAGAACCACTTGGTGGACACTCCGGAATCATCTGCCGGACATACCAGAACCAGCTCTCAGACACACCAGAACCACGTGCCAGAGACGCCGGAAGCACCTGCTGCGCATGCCTGAGCCACCTGCTCGACTCGCAAGAAACACCTGTCGGACACGCCAAAATCACCTGCCGGCTATGCCAGAACCACCTGCCGGCTACGCCAGAACCACTAGGCAGACACTCCGGAATCACCTGCCAGGCATGCCGGAACCACCACTCAGAGGTGCCAGAACCACATGCCGGAGACTCCGGAATCACCTGCCGGGCATGCCGGAACCATCTCTCAGATGTGCCACAACCACGTGCCGGAGAGACCAGAAGCACCTGCCGAGCTCGCCGGAAACACCTGCTGGACATGCGAGAACCACCTGCCTGACAGGCCAAAATCATATTCCAGCTACGCCAAAACCACTTGGTGGACACTCCAGAATCACCTTGCGGGCATGCCGGGACCACGTCATGGACAGACTGCAAACACCTGCCGGACCTGCCTGAACCACCTGCCGAGCACGCCGGAAGCACCTGCTCGACTCACCAGAGCCACCTGCCGGACACACCAGAAACACCTGCAGGGTACGCCAGAACCACTTGGAGGACTCTCCGGGATCACCTGCCGGGCATGCCGGAACCACCTCTCAGACATGCCAGAAGCATGTGCCGGACACGCCGGAACCACCTGCCGAGTGTGCCGGAACCACATGCTCCACTCCCCAGAACCACCTGCTGGACACGCCAAAATCACCTGCTGGCTACGCCAGAACCACTCAGCAGACACTCCAGAACCACCTCCAGGACAGACCGGAACCACTTGCCGGAAACGCCAGAATCACCAGCCGGCTACGCCACAACCACTTGTCAGACACTCCGGGATCACCTGACGTGCATGCCAGTAACACCTCTCAGACGTACCAGAACCACGTGCGGGACACGCCGGAACCCACTACCGGACAGACCGGAACCACCTGCCGGACACGCCAGAATCACCTGGCGAGAACGCTGGAATCACCTCAACAGCTCGCCAGAAACACCTGCCGGACACGTCAAAATCACCTGCCGGACATGCCAAAATCACCTGCCAGCTACGCCAGAACCACTTGCCGGACACTCCAGAATCACCTGTCGGGCATGCCAGAACCACCTCTCAGACGTGCCAGAACCACGTGCCAGAGACCCTGGATGCACCAGCTGAGTACTCCGGAACCTCCTGCTCGACTCGCCGAAACCACCTGCCGGAGATGCTAAAATCACCTGCCGGCTAGGCCAGAACCACGTGGCGGACACTATGGAATCACCTGCAGGGCATGCCGGAACCACCTCTCAGACGTGCCAGAACCACATGTCGGACACTCCGGAATCACCTGCCGGGCATGCCAGAACCACCTCTCAGACGTGCCACAACCCCGTGCCGGAGAGACCGGAAGCACCTGCCGAGCTCGCCGGAACCACCTGCTGGACACGCCGGAACCACCTGCCTGACACGCCAAAATCACGTGACGGCTACGCCAAAACCACTTGGTGGACACTCCAGAATCACCTTCCGAGCATGCTGGAACCACGTCATGGACAGACTGCAAACACCTGCCAGACCTGCCTGAACCACCTGCAGAGCACGCCGGAACCACCTGATCCACTCCCCAGAACCACCTGCCACACATGCCAAAATCAACTGCCGGCTGCGCCAGAACCACTTGGCACATACTCCAGAATCACATGCCGGTCATGCCGGAACCACCTCTCAAACGTGCAAGAACCACATACCGGAGACGCCGGAAGCACGTGCTGAGCATGCCAGAACCACCTGTGCCACTCCACAGAACCACCTGCCGGTCACGCCAAAATCACCTGCCGGCTACGCCAGAACCACTTGGCAAACACTCCGGAATCACATGCAGGGCATGCCGGAACCACCTCTCAGCCATGCCAGTACCACGTGCCAGAGACACCGGATGCACCTGCCGAGCACGCCAGAACCTCCTGCTCGCCTCGCCGGAACCACCTGCCGGAGATGCCAAAATCACCTGCCGGCTAGGCCAGAACCACGTGGCGCAATCTATGAAATCACATGCTGGGCATGCCGGAACGACCTCTCAGACGTGCCGGAAGCACGTGTGGGACACGCCGGAAGCACCTAATGGACAGACCGGAACCTCCTGGAGGACCCGCCTGAAAGACCTGCTTAGCACTCCGGAACAACCTGCTCGACTCATTCGAGCCACCTGCTGGAAATGCCAAAATCACCAGCCGGCTATGCCAGAACCACTTGACGGACACTCCGGAATCACCTGCAGGGCATGCCGGAACCACCGCTCAGATGTGCAAGAACCACATGCCGCAGACTCCGGAATCACGTGCCGGGCATGCCGGAACCACCTCTCAAATCTGCCAAAATCAAGTGCCGGAGACGCCAGAAGCACCTGCCGAGCTAGCCGGCAGCACCTTCTCGAATCATCGGAACCGCCTGTGGGACACACCAAAATCACCTGCCTGCTACATCAGAACCACTTGGTGGACAACCCGGAATCACCTGCCGGACATGCCAGAACCACCTGTCAGACGTGCCGGAACCACGTGCCGCACACGCCGGAACCAACTCCTGGACAGACCAGAACCACCTACCGGACCTGCCTGAACCACCTGCCGAGCATGAGGGAACCACCTGCCGGACACGCCAAAATCACCTGCCAGGTATACCAGAACCACTTGGTGGACACTCCGGAATCATCTGCCGGACATACCAGAACCAGCTCTCAGACACACCAGAACCACGTGCCAGAGACGCCGGAAGCACCTGCTGCGCATGCCTGAGCCACCTGCTCGACTCGCAAGAAACACCTGTCGGACACGCCAAAATCACCTGCCGGCTATGCCAGAACCACCTGCCGGCTACGCCAGAACCACTAGGCAGACACTCCGGAATCACCTGCCAGGCATGCCGGAACCACCACTCAGAGGTGCCAGAACCACATGCCGGAGACTCCGGAATCACCTGCCGGGCATGCCGGAACCATCTCTCAGATGTGCCACAACCACGTGCCGGAGAGACCAGAAGCACCTGCCGAGCTCGCCGGAAACACCTGCTGGACATGCGAGAACCACCTGCCTGACAGGCCAAAATCATATTCCAGCTACGCCAAAACCACTTGGTGGACACTCCAGAATCACCTTGCGGGCATGCCGGGACCACGTCATGGACAGACTGCAAACACCTGCCGGACCTGCCTGAACCACCTGCCGAGCACGCCGGAAGCACCTGCTCGACTCACCAGAGCCACCTGCCGGACACACCAGAAACACCTGCAGGGTACGCCAGAACCACTTGGAGGACTCTCCGGGATCACCTGCCGGGCATGCCGGAACCACCTCTCAGACATGCCAGAAGCATGTGCCGGACACGCCGGAACCACCTGCCGAGTGTGCCGGAACCACATGCTCCACTCCCCAGAACCACCTGCTGGACACGCCAAAATCACCTGCTGGCTACGCCAGAACCACTCAGCAGACACTCCAGAACCACCTCCAGGACAGACCGGAACCACTTGCCGGAAACGCCAGAATCACCAGCCGGCTACGCCACAACCACTTGTCAGACACTCCGGGATCACCTGACGTGCATGCCAGTAACACCTCTCAGACGTACCAGAACCACGTGCGGGACACGCCGGAACCCACTACCGGACAGACCGGAACCACCTGCCGGACACGCCAGAATCACCTGGCGAGAACGCTGGAATCACCTCAACAGCTCGCCAGAAACACCTGCCGGACACGTCAAAATCACCTGCCGGACATGCCAAAATCACCTGCCAGCTACGCCAGAACCACTTGCCGGACACTCCAGAATCACCTGTCGGGCATGCCAGAACCACCTCTCAGACGTGCCAGAACCACGTGCCAGAGACCCTGGATGCACCAGCTGAGTACTCCGGAACCTCCTGCTCGACTCGCCGAAACCACCTGCCGGAGATGCTAAAATCACCTGCCGGCTAGGCCAGAACCACGTGGCGGACACTATGGAATCACCTGCAGGGCATGCCGGAACCACCTCTCAGACGTGCCAGAACCACATGTCGGACACTCCGGAATCACCTGCCGGGCATGCCAGAACCACCTCTCAGACGTGCCACAACCCCGTGCCGGAGAGACCGGAAGCACCTGCCGAGCTCGCCGGAACCACCTGCTGGACACGCCGGAACCACCTGCCTGACACGCCAAAATCACGTGACGGCTACGCCAAAACCACTTGGTGGACACTCCAGAATCACCTTCCGAGCATGCTGGAACCACGTCATGGACAGACTGCAAACACCTGCCAGACCTGCCTGAACCACCTGCAGAGCACGCCGGAACCACCTGATCCACTCCCCAGAACCACCTGCCACACATGCCAAAATCAACTGCCGGCTGCGCCAGAACCACTTGGCACATACTCCAGAATCACATGCCGGTCATGCCGGAACCACCTCTCAAACGTGCAAGAACCACATACCGGAGACGCCGGAAGCACGTGCTGAGCATGCCAGAACCACCTGTGCCACTCCACAGAACCACCTGCCGGTCACGCCAAAATCACCTGCCGGCTACGCCAGAACCACTTGGCAAACACTCCGGAATCACATGCAGGGCATGCCGGAACCACCTCTCAGCCATGCCAGTACCACGTGCCAGAGACACCGGATGCACCTGCCGAGCACGCCAGAACCTCCTGCTCGCCTCGCCGGAACCACCTGCCGGAGATGCCAAAATCACCTGCCGGCTAGGCCAGAACCACGTGGCGCAATCTATGAAATCACATGCTGGGCATGCCGGAACGACCTCTCAGACGTGCCGGAAGCACGTGTGGGACACGCCGGAAGCACCTAATGGACAGACCGGAACCTCCTGGAGGACCCGCCTGAAAGACCTGCTTAGCACTCCGGAACAACCTGCTCGACTCATTCGAGCCACCTGCTGGAAATGCCAAAATCACCAGCCGGCTATGCCAGAACCACTTGACGGACACTCCGGAATCACCTGCAGGGCATGCCGGAACCACCGCTCAGATGTGCAAGAACCACATGCCGCAGACTCCGGAATCACGTGCCGGGCATGCCGGAACCACCTCTCAAATCTGCCAAAATCAAGTGCCGGAGACGCCAGAAGCACCTGCCGAGCTAGCCGGCAGCACCTTCTCGAATCATCGGAACCGCCTGTGGGACACACCAAAATCACCTGCCTGCTACATCAGAACCACTTGGTGGACAACCCGGAATCACCTGCCGGACATGCCAGAACCACCTGTCAGACGTGCCGGAACCACGTGCCGCACACGCCGGAACCAACTCCTGGACAGACCAGAACCACCTACCGGACCTGCCTGAACCACCTGCCGAGCATGAGGGAACCACCTGCCGGACACGCCAAAATCACCTGCCAGGTATACCAGAACCACTTGGTGGACACTCCGGAATCATCTGCCGGACATACCAGAACCAGCTCTCAGACACACCAGAACCACGTGCCAGAGACGCCGGAAGCACCTGCTGCGCATGCCTGAGCCACCTGCTCGACTCGCAAGAAACACCTGTCGGACACGCCAAAATCACCTGCCGGCTATGCCAGAACCACCTGCCGGCTACGCCAGAACCACTAGGCAGACACTCCGGAATCACCTGCCAGGCATGCCGGAACCACCACTCAGAGGTGCCAGAACCACATGCCGGAGACTCCGGAATCACCTGCCGGGCATGCCGGAACCATCTCTCAGATGTGCCACAACCACGTGCCGGAGAGACCAGAAGCACCTGCCGAGCTCGCCGGAAACACCTGCTGGACATGCGAGAACCACCTGCCTGACAGGCCAAAATCATATTCCAGCTACGCCAAAACCACTTGGTGGACACTCCAGAATCACCTTGCGGGCATGCCGGGACCACGTCATGGACAGACTGCAAACACCTGCCGGACCTGCCTGAACCACCTGCCGAGCACGCCGGAAGCACCTGCTCGACTCACCAGAGCCACCTGCCGGACACACCAGAAACACCTGCAGGGTACGCCAGAACCACTTGGAGGACTCTCCGGGATCACCTGCCGGGCATGCCGGAACCACCTCTCAGACATGCCAGAAGCATGTGCCGGACACGCCGGAACCACCTGCCGAGTGTGCCGGAACCACATGCTCCACTCCCCAGAACCACCTGCTGGACACGCCAAAATCACCTGCTGGCTACGCCAGAACCACTCAGCAGACACTCCAGAACCACCTCCAGGACAGACCGGAACCACTTGCCGGAAACGCCAGAATCACCAGCCGGCTACGCCACAACCACTTGTCAGACACTCCGGGATCACCTGACGTGCATGCCAGTAACACCTCTCAGACGTACCAGAACCACGTGCGGGACACGCCGGAACCCACTACCGGACAGACCGGAACCACCTGCCGGACACGCCAGAATCACCTGGCGAGAACGCTGGAATCACCTCAACAGCTCGCCAGAAACACCTGCCGGACACGTCAAAATCACCTGCCGGACATGCCAAAATCACCTGCCAGCTACGCCAGAACCACTTGCCGGACACTCCAGAATCACCTGTCGGGCATGCCAGAACCACCTCTCAGACGTGCCAGAACCACGTGCCAGAGACCCTGGATGCACCAGCTGAGTACTCCGGAACCTCCTGCTCGACTCGCCGAAACCACCTGCCGGAGATGCTAAAATCACCTGCCGGCTAGGCCAGAACCACGTGGCGGACACTATGGAATCACCTGCAGGGCATGCCGGAACCACCTCTCAGACGTGCCAGAACCACATGTCGGACACTCCGGAATCACCTGCCGGGCATGCCAGAACCACCTCTCAGACGTGCCACAACCCCGTGCCGGAGAGACCGGAAGCACCTGCCGAGCTCGCCGGAACCACCTGCTGGACACGCCGGAACCACCTGCCTGACACGCCAAAATCACGTGACGGCTACGCCAAAACCACTTGGTGGACACTCCAGAATCACCTTCCGAGCATGCTGGAACCACGTCATGGACAGACTGCAAACACCTGCCAGACCTGCCTGAACCACCTGCAGAGCACGCCGGAACCACCTGATCCACTCCCCAGAACCACCTGCCACACATGCCAAAATCAACTGCCGGCTGCGCCAGAACCACTTGGCACATACTCCAGAATCACATGCCGGTCATGCCGGAACCACCTCTCAAACGTGCAAGAACCACATACCGGAGACGCCGGAAGCACGTGCTGAGCATGCCAGAACCACCTGTGCCACTCCACAGAACCACCTGCCGGTCACGCCAAAATCACCTGCCGGCTACGCCAGAACCACTTGGCAAACACTCCGGAATCACATGCAGGGCATGCCGGAACCACCTCTCAGCCATGCCAGTACCACGTGCCAGAGACACCGGATGCACCTGCCGAGCACGCCAGAACCTCCTGCTCGCCTCGCCGGAACCACCTGCCGGAGATGCCAAAATCACCTGCCGGCTAGGCCAGAACCACGTGGCGCAATCTATGAAATCACATGCTGGGCATGCCGGAACGACCTCTCAGACGTGCCGGAAGCACGTGTGGGACACGCCGGAAGCACCTAATGGACAGACCGGAACCTCCTGGAGGACCCGCCTGAAAGACCTGCTTAGCACTCCGGAACAACCTGCTCGACTCATTCGAGCCACCTGCTGGAAATGCCAAAATCACCAGCCGGCTATGCCAGAACCACTTGACGGACACTCCGGAATCACCTGCAGGGCATGCCGGAACCACCGCTCAGATGTGCAAGAACCACATGCCGCAGACTCCGGAATCACGTGCCGGGCATGCCGGAACCACCTCTCAAATCTGCCAAAATCAAGTGCCGGAGACGCCAGAAGCACCTGCCGAGCTAGCCGGCAGCACCTTCTCGAATCATCGGAACCGCCTGTGGGACACACCAAAATCACCTGCCTGCTACATCAGAACCACTTGGTGGACAACCCGGAATCACCTGCCGGACATGCCAGAACCACCTGTCAGACGTGCCGGAACCACGTGCCGCACACGCCGGAACCAACTCCTGGACAGACCAGAACCACCTACCGGACCTGCCTGAACCACCTGCCGAGCATGAGGGAACCACCTGCCGGACACGCCAAAATCACCTGCCAGGTATACCAGAACCACTTGGTGGACACTCCGGAATCATCTGCCGGACATACCAGAACCAGCTCTCAGACACACCAGAACCACGTGCCAGAGACGCCGGAAGCACCTGCTGCGCATGCCTGAGCCACCTGCTCGACTCGCAAGAAACACCTGTCGGACACGCCAAAATCACCTGCCGGCTATGCCAGAACCACCTGCCGGCTACGCCAGAACCACTAGGCAGACACTCCGGAATCACCTGCCAGGCATGCCGGAACCACCACTCAGAGGTGCCAGAACCACATGCCGGAGACTCCGGAATCACCTGCCGGGCATGCCGGAACCATCTCTCAGATGTGCCACAACCACGTGCCGGAGAGACCAGAAGCACCTGCCGAGCTCGCCGGAAACACCTGCTGGACATGCGAGAACCACCTGCCTGACAGGCCAAAATCATATTCCAGCTACGCCAAAACCACTTGGTGGACACTCCAGAATCACCTTGCGGGCATGCCGGGACCACGTCATGGACAGACTGCAAACACCTGCCGGACCTGCCTGAACCACCTGCCGAGCACGCCGGAAGCACCTGCTCGACTCACCAGAGCCACCTGCCGGACACACCAGAAACACCTGCAGGGTACGCCAGAACCACTTGGAGGACTCTCCGGGATCACCTGCCGGGCATGCCGGAACCACCTCTCAGACATGCCAGAAGCATGTGCCGGACACGCCGGAACCACCTGCCGAGTGTGCCGGAACCACATGCTCCACTCCCCAGAACCACCTGCTGGACACGCCAAAATCACCTGCTGGCTACGCCAGAACCACTCAGCAGACACTCCAGAACCACCTCCAGGACAGACCGGAACCACTTGCCGGAAACGCCAGAATCACCAGCCGGCTACGCCACAACCACTTGTCAGACACTCCGGGATCACCTGACGTGCATGCCAGTAACACCTCTCAGACGTACCAGAACCACGTGCGGGACACGCCGGAACCCACTACCGGACAGACCGGAACCACCTGCCGGACACGCCAGAATCACCTGGCGAGAACGCTGGAATCACCTCAACAGCTCGCCAGAAACACCTGCCGGACACGTCAAAATCACCTGCCGGACATGCCAAAATCACCTGCCAGCTACGCCAGAACCACTTGCCGGACACTCCAGAATCACCTGTCGGGCATGCCAGAACCACCTCTCAGACGTGCCAGAACCACGTGCCAGAGACCCTGGATGCACCAGCTGAGTACTCCGGAACCTCCTGCTCGACTCGCCGAAACCACCTGCCGGAGATGCTAAAATCACCTGCCGGCTAGGCCAGAACCACGTGGCGGACACTATGGAATCACCTGCAGGGCATGCCGGAACCACCTCTCAGACGTGCCAGAACCACATGTCGGACACTCCGGAATCACCTGCCGGGCATGCCAGAACCACCTCTCAGACGTGCCACAACCCCGTGCCGGAGAGACCGGAAGCACCTGCCGAGCTCGCCGGAACCACCTGCTGGACACGCCGGAACCACCTGCCTGACACGCCAAAATCACGTGACGGCTACGCCAAAACCACTTGGTGGACACTCCAGAATCACCTTCCGAGCATGCTGGAACCACGTCATGGACAGACTGCAAACACCTGCCAGACCTGCCTGAACCACCTGCAGAGCACGCCGGAACCACCTGATCCACTCCCCAGAACCACCTGCCACACATGCCAAAATCAACTGCCGGCTGCGCCAGAACCACTTGGCACATACTCCAGAATCACATGCCGGTCATGCCGGAACCACCTCTCAAACGTGCAAGAACCACATACCGGAGACGCCGGAAGCACGTGCTGAGCATGCCAGAACCACCTGTGCCACTCCACAGAACCACCTGCCGGTCACGCCAAAATCACCTGCCGGCTACGCCAGAACCACTTGGCAAACACTCCGGAATCACATGCAGGGCATGCCGGAACCACCTCTCAGCCATGCCAGTACCACGTGCCAGAGACACCGGATGCACCTGCCGAGCACGCCAGAACCTCCTGCTCGCCTCGCCGGAACCACCTGCCGGAGATGCCAAAATCACCTGCCGGCTAGGCCAGAACCACGTGGCGCAATCTATGAAATCACATGCTGGGCATGCCGGAACGACCTCTCAGACGTGCCGGAAGCACGTGTGGGACACGCCGGAAGCACCTAATGGACAGACCGGAACCTCCTGGAGGACCCGCCTGAAAGACCTGCTTAGCACTCCGGAACAACCTGCTCGACTCATTCGAGCCACCTGCTGGAAATGCCAAAATCACCAGCCGGCTATGCCAGAACCACTTGACGGACACTCCGGAATCACCTGCAGGGCATGCCGGAACCACCGCTCAGATGTGCAAGAACCACATGCCGCAGACTCCGGAATCACGTGCCGGGCATGCCGGAACCACCTCTCAAATCTGCCAAAATCAAGTGCCGGAGACGCCAGAAGCACCTGCCGAGCTAGCCGGCAGCACCTTCTCGAATCATCGGAACCGCCTGTGGGACACACCAAAATCACCTGCCTGCTACATCAGAACCACTTGGTGGACAACCCGGAATCACCTGCCGGACATGCCAGAACCACCTGTCAGACGTGCCGGAACCACGTGCCGCACACGCCGGAACCAACTCCTGGACAGACCAGAACCACCTACCGGACCTGCCTGAACCACCTGCCGAGCATGAGGGAACCACCTGCCGGACACGCCAAAATCACCTGCCAGGTATACCAGAACCACTTGGTGGACACTCCGGAATCATCTGCCGGACATACCAGAACCAGCTCTCAGACACACCAGAACCACGTGCCAGAGACGCCGGAAGCACCTGCTGCGCATGCCTGAGCCACCTGCTCGACTCGCAAGAAACACCTGTCGGACACGCCAAAATCACCTGCCGGCTATGCCAGAACCACCTGCCGGCTACGCCAGAACCACTAGGCAGACACTCCGGAATCACCTGCCAGGCATGCCGGAACCACCACTCAGAGGTGCCAGAACCACATGCCGGAGACTCCGGAATCACCTGCCGGGCATGCCGGAACCATCTCTCAGATGTGCCACAACCACGTGCCGGAGAGACCAGAAGCACCTGCCGAGCTCGCCGGAAACACCTGCTGGACATGCGAGAACCACCTGCCTGACAGGCCAAAATCATATTCCAGCTACGCCAAAACCACTTGGTGGACACTCCAGAATCACCTTGCGGGCATGCCGGGACCACGTCATGGACAGACTGCAAACACCTGCCGGACCTGCCTGAACCACCTGCCGAGCACGCCGGAAGCACCTGCTCGACTCACCAGAGCCACCTGCCGGACACACCAGAAACACCTGCAGGGTACGCCAGAACCACTTGGAGGACTCTCCGGGATCACCTGCCGGGCATGCCGGAACCACCTCTCAGACATGCCAGAAGCATGTGCCGGACACGCCGGAACCACCTGCCGAGTGTGCCGGAACCACATGCTCCACTCCCCAGAACCACCTGCTGGACACGCCAAAATCACCTGCTGGCTACGCCAGAACCACTCAGCAGACACTCCAGAACCACCTCCAGGACAGACCGGAACCACTTGCCGGAAACGCCAGAATCACCAGCCGGCTACGCCACAACCACTTGTCAGACACTCCGGGATCACCTGACGTGCATGCCAGTAACACCTCTCAGACGTACCAGAACCACGTGCGGGACACGCCGGAACCCAATACCGGACAGACCGGAACCACCTGCCGGACACGCCAGAATCACCTGGCGAGAACGCTGGAATCACCTCAACAGCTCGCCAGAAACACCTGCCGGACACGTCAAAATCACCTGCCGGACATGCCAAAATCACCTGCCAGCTACGCCAGAACCACTTGCCGGACACTCCAGAATCACCTGTCGGGCATGCCAGAACCACCTCTCAGACGTGCCAGAACCACGTGCCAGAGACCCTGGATGCACCAGCTGAGTACTCCGGAACCTCCTGCTCGACTCGCCGAAACCACCTGCCGGAGATGCTAAAATCACCTGCCGGCTAGGCCAGAACCACGTGGCGGACACTATGGAATCACCTGCAGGGCATGCCGGAACCACCTCTCAGACGTGCCAGAACCACATGTCGGACACTCCGGAATCACCTGCCGGGCATGCCAGAACCACCTCTCAGACGTGCCACAACCCCGTGCCGGAGAGACCGGAAGCACCTGCCGAGCTCGCCGGAACCACCTGCTGGACACGCCGGAACCACCTGCCTGACACGCCAAAATCACGTGACGGCTACGCCAAAACCACTTGGTGGACACTCCAGAATCACCTTCCGAGCATGCTGGAACCACGTCATGGACAGACTGCAAACACCTGCCAGACCTGCCTGAACCACCTGCAGAGCACGCCGGAACCACCTGATCCACTCCCCAGAACCACCTGCCACACATGCCAAAATCAACTGCCGGCTGCGCCAGAACCACTTGGCACATACTCCAGAATCACATGCCGGTCATGCCGGAACCACCTCTCAAACGTGCAAGAACCACATACCGGAGACGCCGGAAGCACGTGCTGAGCATGCCAGAACCACCTGTGCCACTCCACAGAACCACCTGCCGGTCACGCCAAAATCACCTGCCGGCTACGCCAGAACCACTTGGCAAACACTCCGGAATCACATGCAGGGCATGCCGGAACCACCTCTCAGCCATGCCAGTACCACGTGCCAGAGACACCGGATGCACCTGCCGAGCACGCCAGAACCTCCTGCTCGCCTCGCCGGAACCACCTGCCGGAGATGCCAAAATCACCTGCCGGCTAGGCCAGAACCACGTGGCGCAATCTATGAAATCACATGCTGGGCATGCCGGAACGACCTCTCAGACGTGCCGGAAGCACGTGTGGGACACGCCGGAAGCACCTAATGGACAGACCGGAACCTCCTGGAGGACCCGCCTGAAAGACCTGCTTAGCACTCCGGAACAACCTGCTCGACTCATTCGAGCCACCTGCTGGAAATGCCAAAATCACCAGCCGGCTATGCCAGAACCACTTGACGGACACTCCGGAATCACCTGCAGGGCATGCCGGAACCACCGCTCAGATGTGCAAGAACCACATGCCGCAGACTCCGGAATCACGTGCCGGGCATGCCGGAACCACCTCTCAAATCTGCCAAAATCAAGTGCCGGAGACGCCAGAAGCACCTGCCGAGCTAGCCGGCAGCACCTTCTCGAATCATCGGAACCGCCTGTGGGACACACCAAAATCACCTGCCTGCTACATCAGAACCACTTGGTGGACAACCCGGAATCACCTGCCGGACATGCCAGAACCACCTGTCAGACGTGCCGGAACCACGTGCCGCACACGCCGGAACCAACTCCTGGACAGACCAGAACCACCTACCGGACCTGCCTGAACCACCTGCCGAGCATGAGGGAACCACCTGCCGGACACGCCAAAATCACCTGCCAGGTATACCAGAACCACTTGGTGGACACTCCGGAATCATCTGCCGGACATACCAGAACCAGCTCTCAGACACACCAGAACCACGTGCCAGAGACGCCGGAAGCACCTGCTGCGCATGCCTGAGCCACCTGCTCGACTCGCAAGAAACACCTGTCGGACACGCCAAAATCACCTGCCGGCTATGCCAGAACCACCTGCCGGCTACGCCAGAACCACTAGGCAGACACTCCGGAATCACCTGCCAGGCATGCCGGAACCACCACTCAGAGGTGCCAGAACCACATGCCGGAGACTCCGGAATCACCTGCCGGGCATGCCGGAACCATCTCTCAGATGTGCCACAACCACGTGCCGGAGAGACCAGAAGCACCTGCCGAGCTCGCCGGAAACACCTGCTGGACATGCGAGAACCACCTGCCTGACAGGCCAAAATCATATTCCAGCTACGCCAAAACCACTTGGTGGACACTCCAGAATCACCTTGCGGGCATGCCGGGACCACGTCATGGACAGACTGCAAACACCTGCCGGACCTGCCTGAACCACCTGCCGAGCACGCCGGAAGCACCTGCTCGACTCACCAGAGCCACCTGCCGGACACACCAGAAACACCTGCAGGGTACGCCAGAACCACTTGGAGGACTCTCCGGGATCACCTGCCGGGCATGCCGGAACCACCTCTCAGACATGCCAGAAGCATGTGCCGGACACGCCGGAACCACCTGCCGAGTGTGCCGGAACCACATGCTCCACTCCCCAGAACCACCTGCTGGACACGCCAAAATCACCTGCTGGCTACGCCAGAACCACTCAGCAGACACTCCAGAACCACCTCCAGGACAGACCGGAACCACTTGCCGGAAACGCCAGAATCACCAGCCGGCTACGCCACAACCACTTGTCAGACACTCCGGGATCACCTGACGTGCATGCCAGTAACACCTCTCAGACGTACCAGAACCACGTGCGGGACACGCCGGAACCCAATACCGGACAGACCGGAACCACCTGCCGGACACGCCAGAATCACCTGGCGAGAACGCTGGAATCACCTCAACAGCTCGCCAGAAACACCTGCCGGACACGTCAAAATCACCTGCCGGACATGCCAAAATCACCTGCCAGCTACGCCAGAACCACTTGCCGGACACTCCAGAATCACCTGTCGGGCATGCCAGAACCACCTCTCAGACGTGCCAGAACCACGTGCCAGAGACCCTGGATGCACCAGCTGAGTACTCCGGAACCTCCTGCTCGACTCGCCGAAACCACCTGCCGGAGATGCTAAAATCACCTGCCGGCTAGGCCAGAACCACGTGGCGGACACTATGGAATCACCTGCAGGGCATGCCGGAACCACCTCTCAGACGTGCCAGAACCACATGTCGGACACTCCGGAATCACCTGCCGGGCATGCCAGAACCACCTCTCAGACGTGCCACAACCCCGTGCCGGAGAGACCGGAAGCACCTGCCGAGCTCGCCGGAACCACCTGCTGGACACGCCGGAACCACCTGCCTGACACGCCAAAATCACGTGACGGCTACGCCAAAACCACTTGGTGGACACTCCAGAATCACCTTCCGAGCATGCTGGAACCACGTCATGGACAGACTGCAAACACCTGCCAGACCTGCCTGAACCACCTGCAGAGCACGCCGGAACCACCTGATCCACTCCCCAGAACCACCTGCCACACATGCCAAAATCAACTGCCGGCTGCGCCAGAACCACTTGGCACATACTCCAGAATCACATGCCGGTCATGCCGGAACCACCTCTCAAACGTGCAAGAACCACATACCGGAGACGCCGGAAGCACGTGCTGAGCATGCCAGAACCACCTGTGCCACTCCACAGAACCACCTGCCGGTCACGCCATAATCACCTGCCGGCTACGCCAGAACCACTTGGCAAACACTCCGGAATCACATGCAGGGCATGCCGGAACCACCTCTCAGCCATGCCAGTACCACGTGCCAGAGACACCGGATGCACCTGCCGAGCACGCCAGAACCTCCTGCTCGCCTCGCCGGAACCACCTGCCGGAGATGCCAAAATCACCTGCCGGCTAGGCCAGAACCACGTGGCGCAATCTATGAAATCACATGCTGGGCATGCCGGAACGACCTCTCAGACGTGCCGGAAGCACGTGTGGGACACGCCGGAAGCACCTAATGGACAGACCGGAACCTCCTGGAGGACCCGCCTGAAAGACCTGCTTAGCACTCCGGAACAACCTGCTCGACTCATTCGAGCCACCTGCTGGAAATGCCAAAATCACCAGCCGGCTATGCCAGAACCACTTGACGGACACTCCGGAATCACCTGCAGGGCATGCCGGAACCACCGCTCAGATGTGCAAGAACCACATGCCGCAGACTCCGGAATCACGTGCCGGGCATGCCGGAACCACCTCTCAAATCTGCCAAAATCAAGTGCCGGAGACGCCAGAAGCACCTGCCGAGCTAGCCGGCAGCACCTTCTCGAATCATCGGAACCGCCTGTGGGACACACCAAAATCACCTGCCTGCTACATCAGAACCACTTGGTGGACAACCCGGAATCACCTGCCGGACATGCCAGAACCACCTGTCAGACGTGCCGGAACCACGTGCCGCACACGCCGGAACCAACTCCTGGACAGACCAGAACCACCTACCGGACCTGCCTGAACCACCTGCCGAGCATGAGGGAACCACCTGCCGGACACGCCAAAATCACCTGCCAGGTATACCAGAACCACTTGGTGGACACTCCGGAATCATCTGCCGGACATACCAGAACCAGCTCTCAGACACACCAGAACCACGTGCCAGAGACGCCGGAAGCACCTGCTGCGCATGCCTGAGCCACCTGCTCGACTCGCAAGAAACACCTGTCGGACACGCCAAAATCACCTGCCGGCTATGCCAGAACCACCTGCCGGCTACGCCAGAACCACTAGGCAGACACTCCGGAATCACCTGCCAGGCATGCCGGAACCACCACTCAGAGGTGCCAGAACCACATGCCGGAGACTCCGGAATCACCTGCCGGGCATGCCGGAACCATCTCTCAGATGTGCCACAACCACGTGCCGGAGAGACCAGAAGCACCTGCCGAGCTCGCCGGAAACACCTGCTGGACATGCGAGAACCACCTGCCTGACAGGCCAAAATCATATGCCAGCTACGCCAAAACCACTTGGTGGACACTCCAGAATCACCTTGCGGGCATGCCGGGACCACGTCATGGACAGACTGCAAACACCTGCCGGACCTGCCTGAACCACCTGCCGAGCACGCCGGAAGCACCTGCTCGACTCACCAGAGCCACCTGCCGGACACACCAGAAACACCTGTGGGGTACGCCAGAACCACTTGGAGGACTCTCCGGGATCACCTGCCGGGCATGCCGGAACCACCTCTCAGACATGCCAGAAGCATGTGCCGGACACGCCGGAACCACCTGCCGAGTGTGCCGGAACCACATGCTCCACTCCCCAGAACCACCTGCTGGACACGCCAAAATCACCTGCTGGCTACGCCAGAACCACTCAGCAGACACTCCAGAACCACCTCCAGGACAGACCGGAACCACTTGCCGGACACGCCAGAATCACCAGCCGGCTACGCCACAACCACTTGTCAGACACTCCGGAATCACCTGCCGGGCATGCTGGAACCACATCACAGAGGTGCCGCAAACACATGCCGGAGACGGCGGAAGCAGCTGCCGAGAATGCCGGAAGTTACTGATCCACTCCCCAGAGCCACCTGCCGGACACGCCAAAATCACCTGCCGGGTACGCCAGAACCACTTGGCGGACACTGCGGAATCACCTGCCGGTCATGCCAGCACAACCTCTCAGAAGTGCCAGAAGCACATGCCGGACAGGCCGGAACCATCTCCCGGACAGACCGGAAACACAGGAAACACTCGCCGGAACCACCTGCTTGTCTCACCGGTCCCACCGCCGGACATGGAAAATCACCTGCCGGTTACGCCAGAGCCACTTGGCGAACACTCTGGAATCACCTGCCGGGCATGCCGGAACCACCTCTCAGACATGCCAGAACCATGTGCCTGAGATTCCGGAACCACACCCCGAACAGACCGAAGCTACCTGCCAGACCTGCCTGAACCACCTGCCGAGCACGCCGGAACCACCTGCTCGACTCGCCGGAACCACCTACCTGACACGCCAAAATCACCTGCCGGGTATGCCAGAACCACTTGGTGGACACTCAAGTATCATCTGCTGGACATGCCAGAACCAGCTCTCAGACACACCAGAACCACGTGCCGGACACGCCGGAAGCACCAGCTGAGCATGCCTGAGCCACCTGCTCGACTCGCAAGAAACACCTGCCGGACACGCCAAAATCACCTGCCGGGTACACCAGAACCACTTGGCGGACTCTCCGGAATCACCTGTCGGGCATGCCGGAAGCACCTCTCAGACTTGCCAGAACCATGTTCCGGACACGCCGGTACCACCTGCCGAGTGTGCCGGAACCACCTGATCCACTCCCCAGAACCACCTGCTGGACACGCCAAAATCACCTGCCGGCTACGCCAGAACCACTCGGCAGAAAGTCCGGAATCACCTGCCGGCATGCCGGAACCACCTCTCAGACGTGCCAGAACCACGTGCAGGACACGCCGGAACCACCTGCCGAGCATGCAGGAACCACCTGCTCGACTCGCAGGACCCACCTGCCGGACACGCAAAAATCACCTGCTGGCTATGCCAGAACCACTTGCCAGACTTTCCAGAATCACCTGCCGGGAATGCCGGACCCACCTCTCAAATGTGCCAAAATCAAGTGCCGGAGACGCCAGAAGCACCTGCCAAGCTAGCTGGAAGCACCTGCTTGAATCGTCGGAACCACCTGTGGGACACGCCAAAATCACCAGCCAGCTATGCCAGAAACACTTGGTGGACAATCCGGAATCAACTGCAGGACATGTCAGAAAAACCTGTCAGACGTGGTGGAACCACGTGCCGGGCACAGCGGAACCACCTCCCGGACAGACCGGAACCACCTACCGGACCTGCCTGAATCACCTGCTGAGCATGCCGGAACCACCTGCCGGACATGCCAAAATCACCTGCGGGCTAGGCCAGAACCACTTGGAGGACTCTCCGGGATCACCTGACGTGCATGCCAGTAACACCTCTCAGACGTACCAGAACCACGTGCGGGACACGCCGGAACCCACTACCGGACAGACCAGAACCACCTGCCGGACACGCCAGAATCACCTGCCGAGAACGCCGGAATCACCTCAACAGCTCGCCAGAAACACCTGCCGGACACGTCAAAATCACCTGCCGGACATGCCAAAATCACCTGCCAGCTACGCCAGAACCACTTGCCGGACACTCCAGAATCACCTGTCGGGCATGCCAGAACCACCTCTCAGACGTGCCAGAACCACGTGCCAGAGACCCTGGATGCACCAGCTGAGTACTCCGGAACCTCCTGCTCGACTCGCCGAAACCACCTGCCGGAGATGCCAAAATCACCTGCCGGCTAGGCCAGAACCACGTGGCGGACACTATGGAATCACCTGCAGGGCATGCCGGAACCACCTCTCAGACGTGCCAGAACCACATGTCGGACACTCCGGAATCACCTGCCGGGCATGCCAGAACCACCTCTCAGACGTGCCACAACCCCGTGCCGGAGAGACCGGAAGCACCTGCCGAGCTCGCCGGAACCACCTGCTGGACACGCCGGAACCACCTGCCTGACACGCCAAAATCACGTGACGGCTACGCCAAAACCACTTGGTGGACACTCCAGAATCACCTTCCGAGCATGCTGGAACCACGTCATGGACAGACTGCAAACACCTGCCAGACCTGCCTGAACCACCTGCAGAGCACGCCGGAACCACCTGATCCACTCCCCAGAACCACCTGCCACACATGCCAAAATCAACTGCCGGCTGCGCCAGAACCACTTGGCACATACTCCAGAATCACATGCCGGTCATGCCGGAACCACCTCTCAAACGTGCAAGAACCACATACCGGAGACGCCGGAAGCACGTGCTGAGCATGCCAGAACCACCTGTGCCACTCCACAGAACCACCTGCCGGTCACGCCAAAATCACCTGCCGGCTACGCCAGAACCACTTGGCAAACACTCCGGAATCACATGCAGGGCATGCCGGAACCACCTCTCAGCCATGCCAGTACCACGTGCCAGAGACACCGGATGCACCTGCCGAGCACGCCAGAACCTCCTGCTCGCCTCGCCGGAACCACCTGCCGGAGATGCCAAAATCACCTGCCGGCTAGGCCAGAACCACGTGGCGCAATCTATGAAATCACATGCTGGGCATGCCGGAACGACCTCTCAGACGTGCCGGAAGCACGTGTGGGACACGCCGGAAGCACCTAATGGACAGACCGGAACCTCCTGGAGGACCCGCCTGAAAGACCTGCTTAGCACTCCGGAACAACCTGCTCGACTCATTCGAGCCACCTGCTGGAAATGCCAAAATCACCAGCCGGCTATGCCAGAACCACTTGACGGACACTCCGGAATCACCTGCAGGGCATGCCGGAACCACCGCTCAGATGTGCAAGAACCACATGCCGCAGACTCCGGAATCACGTGCCGGGCATGCCGGAACCACCTCTCAAATCTGCCAAAATCAAGTGCCGGAGACGCCAGAAGCACCTGCCGAGCTAGCCGGCAGCACCTTCTCGAATCATCGGAACCGCCTGTGGGACACACCAAAATCACCCGCCTGCTACATCAGAACCACTTGGTGGACAACCCGGAATCACCTGCCGGACATGCCAGAACCACCTGTCAGACGTGCCGGAACCACGTGCCGCACACGCCGGAACCAACTCCTGGACAGACCAGAACCACCTACCGGACCTGCCTGAACCACCTGCCGAGCATGAGGGAACCACCTGCCGGACACGCCAAAATCACCTGCCAGGTATACCAGAACCACTTGGTGGACACTCCGGAATCATCTGCCGGACATACCAGAACCAGCTCTCAGACACACCAGAACCACGTGCCAGAGACGCCGGAAGCACCTGCTGCGCATGCCTGAGCCACCTGCTCGACTCGCAAGAAACACCTGTCGGACACGCCAAAATCACCTGCTGGCTATGCCAGAACCACCTGCCGGCTACGCCAGAACCACTAGGCAGACACTCCGGAATCACCTGCCAGGCATGCCGGAACCACCACTCAGAGGTGCCAGAACCACATGCCGGAGACCCCGGAATCACCTGCCGGGCATGCCGGAACCACCTCTCAGAGGTGCCAGAACCACATGCCGGAGACTCCGGAATCACCTGCCGGGCATGCCGGAACCATCTCTCAGACGTGCCACAACCACGTGCCGGAGAGACCAGAAGCACCTGCCGAGCTCGCCGGAAACACCTGCTGGACATGCGAGAACCACCTGCCTGACAGGCCAAAATCATATGCCAGCTACGCCAAAACCACTTGGTGGACACTCCAGAATCACCTTGCGGGCATGCCGGGACCACGTCATGGACAGACTGCAAACACCTGCCGGACCTGCCTGAACCACCTGCCGAGCACGCCGGAAGCACCTGCTCGACTCACCAGAGCCACCTGCCGGACACACCAGAAACACCTGCAGGGTACGCCAGAACCACTTGGTGGACACTCCGGAATCACCTGTCAGGCATGCCGGAACCACCTCTCAGACTTGCCGGAACCATGTTCCGGACACGCCGGTACCACCTGCCGAGTATGCCGGAACCACCTTATCCACTCCCAAGAACCACATGCTGGACATGCCGGAACCACCTGCCTGACAGGCCAAAATCATATGCCGGCTACGCCAGAACCACTTGGCGGACACTCCAGAATCACCTGCAGGGCAGGCCAGCAGAACCTATCAGAAGTGCCAGAAGCACGTGCCGGACAGCCCGGAAACATCTGCTGGACAGACTGGAAAGACAGGAAACACTAGCCGGAACCACCTGCTTGACTCACCGGTCCCACCTGCCGAACATGCAAAATCACCTGCCGGCTACGCCAGAACCACTTGGCGAACACTCTGGAATCACCTGCCGTGCATGGTGGAACCACCTCTCAGACATGCCAGAACCACGTGCCAATGACACCGGAAGCACCTCCCGAGCACACCGGAACCACCTGCTCGACTTGCCAGAACCACATTTTCGACACGCCAAAATCACCAGCCGGCTAAGCCACAACCACTTGTCGGACATTCCGGAATCACCTGACGGGCATGCTGGAACCACCTCACAGAGGTGCCACAACCACATGCCGGAGACGGCGGAAGCACCTGCCGAGAATGCCGGAAGTTCCTGATCCACTCCACAGAACCACCTGCCGGACAAGCTAAAATCACCTGACACTACGCCAGAATCACTCAGCGGACACTCCGGAATCACCTGTCGGGCATGACGGAACCACCTCTCAGAGGTGCCAGAACCACATCCCGGACACTCCAGAATCACCTGTCGGGCTTGCCGGAACCAACTCTCAGACTTGCCAGAACCATGTTCCGGACATGCCGGTACCACCTGCTGAGTATGCCGGAACCACCTTATCCACTCCCCAGAACCACCTGCTGGACACGGCAAAATCACCTGCCGGCTACGCCAGAACCACTCGTCAGACACTCCACAACCACCTCTAGGACAGACCGGAACCACCTACCGGACAGACCAGAACCACCTTCCGGACAGACCGGAACCACTGGAAACACTCGCAGGAACCACCGGCTTGACTCACCGGTCCCACCTGCCAGATATGCCAAAATCACCGGCCTGCTACACCAGAACCACTTGACGGACAAGCTGGAATCACATGAAGGTCATGCCGACACAACCTCTCAGACGTGCCAGAACCTCGTGCCGGACACCCCAGAACCACCTGCCGGACACACCGGAACCACCTGCCGGAGATGCCGGAAACACCGTCTCAAGTCGCCGGAACCACCGTGGGACATGCAAAATCACCTGCCGGCTATGCCAGAACCAATTGGCGAACACTCCGGAATCACCTGCCGGGCATGCCGGAACCACCTCTCAGACATGCCAGAACCACATGCCAATGACACTTGAAGCACCTGCCGAGCACGCCGGAACCACCTGCTCGACTCGGCACAGCCACCTGCCGGACACGCCAAAATCACCTGCCGGCTACGCCACAACCAGTTGCTGAGCAATTCGGAATCACCTGCCGGGCTGGCTGGAACAACCTGAAGGTCACGCCAACATCACCTGCCAGCTACGCCAGAACCACTTGGCGGACATTCCGGAAACACCTGTCAGGCCGGACGGAACCACCTCTCAGACGTGCCAGAACCATGTGCCTGAGATGCCGGAACCACACCCAGAACAGACCAAAACCACCTGCCAGATCGGCCTGAACCACCTGCCGAGCATGATGGAACCTCCTGCTTGACTCGCAAGAAACACCTGCCGGACATGCCAAAATCATCTGCCAGGTACGCCAGAACCACTTGGCGGACACTGCAGAATCACCTGCCGGGCATGCCATCACAACCTCTCAAAAGTGCAAGAAGCACACGCCGGGCAGGCCGGAACCATCTCCCGCACAGACCCTAACCACAGGAAACACTCGCAGGAACCACCTCCTTGACTCACCGGTGCCACCTGCCGGACTCGCCAGAATCACCTGCCCGCTACATCAAACCACTTGGCGGATAAGCCGGAATCACGTGAAGGGCATGCCGACACAACCTCTCAGACGAGACAGAACCTTGTGCCGGACACTCCAGGACCACCTGCCGGACAGTCCGGAACCACCTGCCGGACACGCCGGAACCAATGGCTCGACTCGCTGGAACCACCGCCGGACATGCAAAATCACCTCCCGGCTACGCCAGTACCATTTGGCGAACACTCCGCAATCACCTGCCGGGCATGCCGGAACCACCGGTCAGACATGCCAGAACCGCATGCCAATGACACCGGAAGCACCTGCCGAGCACGCTGGAACCACCTGCTCGACTCGCCAGAACCGCCTGCCAGACACGCCAAAATCACCTGCCGGCTACACCACAACCAGTTGGTGAACACTTCGGAATCACCTGCCGGGCTTGCTGGAACCACCTGCCTGTCACGCCAACATCACCTCCCAGCTACGCCAGAACCACTTGGCGGACACTACGGAAACTCCTGTCAGGCCGACAGGAAACAAATCTCAGACGAGGCAGAACCATGTGCCTGAGATGCCGGAACCACACCCCGAACAGACCGAAACCACCTGCCAGACCCGCCTGAACCACCTGCCGAGCACGCCGGAACCACCTCCTCGACTCGCCGGAACCACCTACCTGACACGCCATAATCACCTGCCGGGTATGCCAGAACCACTTGGTGGACACTCCGGAATCATCTGCCGGACATGCCAGAACCAGCTCTCAGACACACCAGAACCACGTGCCGGACACGCCAGAAGCACCTGCTGCGCATGCCACAGCCACCTGCTCGACTCGCAAGAAACACCTGACGGACACGCCAAAATCACCTGCCAGGTACGCAAGAACCACTCGGCGGACACTCCGGCATCACCTGTCGGGAATTCCGGAACCACCTCTCAGAGGTGCCAGAACCACATCCCGGACACTCCGGAATCACCTGTCGGGCATGCCGGAACCACATCTCAGACATGCCAGAAACATGTTCCGGGCACGCCGGTACCACCCGCCGAGTATGACAGAACCACCTGCTCCACTCCACAGAACAGCCTTCCGGACACACCAAAATCACATGCCGGCTATGCCAGGACCACTTGGTCGAAACTCCAGAATAACCTGCCGGGCATGCCAGCACAACCTCTCAGAAGTGCCAGAAGCACGTGCCGGACAGGCCGGAACCATCTCCCTGACAGACCGGAAACACTTGCCAGAACCACCTGCTTGACTCACCAGTCCCACCTGGCGGACACACCAAAATCACCAGCCTGCTACACCAGAACCACTTGGCGGACCAGCCGGAATCACGTGAAGGGCATGCTGACAACCTCTCAGACGTGCCAGAACCATGTTCCGGACACGCTGGTACCACCTGCCGAGTATGCCAGAACCACCTGCTCCACTCCCCAGAACCACCTGCTGGACACGCAAAAATCACCTGCCGGCTACGCCAGAACCACTCGGCAGACACTCCGGAAACACCTCCAGGACAGACCAGAACCACCTGCTGGACACGCCGGAACCACCGGCTCGATTTGCTGGAACCACCACCGGACATGCAAAATAAGCTGCCAGCTATGCCAGAACCACTCTGTGAACAATCCCGAATCACATTCCGGGCATGCCGGAACCACCTCTCAGACATGCCAGAACCACATGCCAATGACACTGGAAGAATCTGCCGAGCACGCTGGAACCACCTGCTCGACTCGCCAGAACCACCTGCCGGACACGCCAAAATCACCAGCAGGCTACGCCACAACCAATTGTTGGACATTCCAGAGTCACCTGCCGGGCATGCCGGAACCACCTGCACGACTCCACAGAACCACCTGCTGGACATGCCAAAATCACTTGCTGGCTACGCCACTACCAGTTGGTGAACACTTCGGAATCACCTGCCGGGCTGCCTGGAACCAGCTGCCGGTCACGCCCACATCACCTGTCAGCTCCGCCTGAACCTTTTGGCGGACACTCCGGAAACACCTGTCGGGCCGGCCAGAACCAACTCTCAGACGTGGCAGAACCACGTGCCTGAGATGCCGGAACCACACCCCAACAGACCGAAACCACCTGCCAGTCCCGCCTGAACCACCCTCCGAGCACGCCAGAACCACCTGCTCGACTCGCTGGAACCACCTACCTGACACGCCAAAATCACCTGCCGGCTATGACAGAAGCACTTGGTGAACACTCCGGAATCACCTGCCGGGCATGCCGGAACCACCTCTCAGACATGCCAGAACCACATGCCAATGACACCGGAAGGACCTGCCGAGCACTGCGCATCCACCTCCAGGACATACCAGAACCACCTACGAGACACGCCGGGACCACCTGCTTGACTCGCCAGAATCACCTGCCGGACACGCGAAAATCACCAGCTGGCTACGACACAACCACTCGGCAGACACTCCAGAACCATCTCCGGGATAGACCGGAACCACCTGCCTGACACGCTGTGACCACCTGCTTGACTCTCCAGAACCACCTGCCGGACACACCAAAATCACCAGCTGGCTACGCCACAACCACTTGTCGGACACTCCAGAATCACCTGCCGGGCATGCTGGAACCACCTCTCAGAGGTGCCACAACTGCATGCCGGAGACGGCGGAAGCACCTGCCGAGAATGCCGGAAGTTCCTGATCCACTCCACAGAATCACCAGCCGGACACGCCAAAATCACCTGCTGGCTACGCCAGAACCACTTGGCGGACACTCCAGAATCACCTGCCGGGCATGCCAGCACAGGCTCCGAGAAGTGCCAGAAGCACGTGCCGGAAAGGCCGGAACCATCTCCCGGACAGACCAGAACCACAGGAAACACTCGCCGGTGCAACCTGCTTGACTCACCGGTCCCACCAGCAGGATACGCCAAAATCACCTGCCCGCTACACCAGAACCTCTTGGCGGACAAGCCGGAATCACGTGACGGGCATGCCGACACAACCTCTCAGAGGTGCCAGAACCTCGTGCCGGACACCCCAGAACCACCTGCCGTATACACCGGAACCACCTGCCGGACACGCCGGAACCACTGGCTCGACTCGCCAGAACCACCGCCGGACATGCAAAATCACCTGCCGGCTACGCCAGAACCACTTGGCGATCACTCCAGAATCACCCACCGGGCATGCCGGAACCACCTCTCAGACGTGCCAGAACCATGTGCCGGACACGAGGGAACCACATGCCGAGTATGCCGGAACCACCTGCTCCACTCCCCAGAACCACCTGCTGGACACGCCAAAATCACCTGCTGGCTACGCCAGAACAACTCGGCAGACACTCCAGAACCACCTCAAGGACAGACCGGAAGCACCTGCCAGACACGCCGGGACCGCCTGCTTGACTCGCCAGAACCACCTGCCGGACACGCCAGAATCACCAGCCGGCTAGGCCACAACCACTTGTCGGACACTCCGGAATCACCTGCCGGGCATGCTGGAACCACCTCTCAGAGGTGCCACAACAACATGCCAGAGACGGCGGAAGCTCCTGCCGAGAATGCCGGAAGTTCCTGATCCACTCCCCAGAACCAACTGCTGGACACGCCAAAATGACCTGCCAGCTACACCAGAACCACTTGGCGGACACTCCGGAATCACCTCTCGGGCATGCCGGAACCATCTCTCAGACGTGCCAGGACCATGTGCCGGACACACCGGAACCACCTGCCGAGTATGCCGGAACCACCAGATCCACTCCCCAGAACCACCTGCCGGACACGCCAACATCACCTGCCGGCTATGCCAGAACCACTTGGCAGACACTCCGGAATCACCTGTCAGACAGACAGAACCACCTCTCAGAATTGCCAGAACCATATTCTGGACACGGCGGTACCAGCTGCCGAGTATGCCGGAACCACTTGATCCACTCCCCAGAACCACCTGCTGGACACGCCAAAATCACCTGCCGGCTACGGCACAACCATTTGGTGAACACTTCGGAATCACCTGCCGGGCTGGCTGGAACCACCTGCCGGTCAAGCCAACATCACCTGCCAGCTATGCCAGAACCACTTGGCGGACACCATGGATACACCTGCCGGGCATGCCGGAACCACCTCTCAGAGGTGCCAGAACCACATGCCGGAGACTCCGGAATCACCTGCCGGGCATGCCGGAACCATCTATCAGACGTGCCACAACCACGTGCCGGAGAGACCAGAAGCACCTGCCGAGCTCGCCGGAAACACCTGCTGGACATGCGAGAACCACCTGCCTGACAGGCCAAAATCATATGCCAGCTACGCCAAAACCACTTGGTGGACACTCCAGAATCACCTTGCGGGCATGCCGGGACCACGTCATGGACAGACTGCAAACACCTGCCGGACCTGCCTGAACCACCTGCCGAGCACGCCGGAAGCACCTGCTCGACTCACCAGAGCCACCTGCCGGACACACCAGAAACACCTGCAGGGTACGCCAGAACCACTTGGAGGACTCTCCGGGATCATCTGCCGGGCATGCCGGAACCACCTCTCAGACATGCCAGAAGCATGTGCCGGACACGCCGGAACCACCTGCCGAGTGTGCCGGAACCACATGCTCCACTCCCCAGAACTACCTGCTGGACACGCCAAAATCACCTGCTGGCTACGCCAGAACCACTCAGCAGACACTCCAGAACCACCTCCAGGACAGACCGGAACCACTTGCCGGACACGCCAGAATCACCAGCCGGCTACGCCACAACCACTTGTCAGACACTCCGGAATCACCTGCCGGGCATGCTGGAACCACATCACAGAGGTGCCGCAAACACATGCCGGAGACGGCGGAAGCACCTGCCGAGAATGCCGGAAGTTACTGATCCACTCCCCAGAGCCACCTGCCGGACACGCCAAAATCACCTGCCGGGTACGCCAGAACCACTTGGCGGACACTGCAGAATCACCTGCCGGTCATGCCAGCACAACCTCTCAGAAGTGCCAGAAGCACATGCCGGACAGGCCGGAACCATCTCCCGGACAGCCCGGAAACACAGGAAACACTCGCCGGAACCACCTGCTTGTCTCACCGGTCCCACCGCTGGGCATGGAAAATCACCTGCCGGTTACGCCAGAGCCACTTGGCGAACACTCTGGAATCACCTGCCGGGCATGCCGGAACCACCTCTCAGACATGCCAGAACCATGTGCCTGAGATGCCGGAACCACACCCCGAACAGACCGAAGCTACCTGCCAGACCCGCCTGAACCACCTGCCGAGCACGCCGGAACCACCTGCTCGACTCGCCGGAACCACCTACCTGACACGCCAAAATCACCTGCCGGGTATGCCAGAACCACTTGGTGGACACTCAAGTATCATCTGCCGGACATGCCAGAACCAGCTCTCAGACACACCAGAACCACGTGCCGGACACGCCGGAAGCACCAGCTGAGCATGCCTGAGCCACCTGCTCGACTCGCAAGAAACACCTGCCGGACACGCCAAAATCACCTGCCGGGTACGCCAGAACCACTTGGCGGACTCTCCGGAATCACCTGTCGGGCATGCCGGAAGCACCTCTCAGACTTGCCAGAACCATGTTCCGGACACGCCGGTACCACCTGCCGAGTGTGCCGGAACCACCTGATCCACTCCCCAGAACCACCTGCTGGACACGCCAAAATCACCTGCCGGCTACGCCAGAACCACTCGGCAGAAAGTCCGGAATCACCTGCCGGCATGCCGGAACCACCTCTCAGACGTGCCAGAACCACGTGCAGGACACGCCGGAACCACCTGCCGAGCATGCAGGAACCACCTGCTCGACTCGCAGGACCCACCTGCCGGACACGCAAAAATCACCTGCTGGCTATGCCAGAACCACTTGCCAGACTTTCCAGAATCACCTGCCGGGAATGCCGGACCCACCTCTCAAATGTGCCAAAATCAAGTGCCGGAGACGCCAGAAGCACCTGCCAAGCTAGCTGGAAGCACCTGCTTGAATCGTCGGAACCACCTGTGGGACACGCCAAAATCACCAGCCAGCTACGCCAGAAACACTTGGTGGACAATCCGGAATCAACTGCAGGACATGTCAGAAAAACCTGTCAGACGTGGTGGAACCACGTGCCGGGCATGGCGGAACCACCTCCCGGACAGACCGGAACCACCTACCGGACCTGCCTGAATCACCTGCTGAGCATGCCGGAACCACCTGCCGGACATGCCAAAATCACCTGCGGGCTAGGCCAGAACCACTTGGAGGACTCTCCGGGATCACCTGACGTGCATGCCAGTAACACCTCTCAGACGTACCAGAACCACGTGCGGGACACGCCGGAACCCACTACCGGACAGACCAGAACCACCTGCCGGACATGCCAGAATCACCTGCCGAGAACGCCGGAATCACCTCAACAGCTCGCCAGAAACACCTGCCGGACACGTCAAAATCACCTGCCGGACATGCCAAAATCACCTGCCAGCTACGCCAGAACCACTTGCCGGACACTCCAGAATCACCTGTCGGGCATGCCAGAACCACCTCTCAGACGTGCCAGAACCACGTGCCAGAGACCCTGGATGCACCAGCTGAGTACTCCGGAACCTCCTGCTCGACTCGCCGAAACCACCTGCCGGAGATGCTAAAATCACCTGCCGGCTAGGCCAGAACCACGTGGCGGACACTATGGAATCACCTGCAGGGCATGCCGGAACCACCTCTCAGACGTCCAAACCCTGCGGAGAGACCGGAAGCACCTGCCGAGCTCGCCGGAACCACCTGCCGGACACGCCGGAACCACCTGCTGACTCGCCGACCACCTGCCGACACGCCAAAATCACGTGACGGCTACGCCAAAACCACTTGGTGGACACTCCAGAATCACCTTCCGAGCATGCTGGAACCACGTCATGGACAGACTGCAAACACCTGCCAGACCTGCCTGAACCACCTGCAGAGCACGCCGGAACCACCTGATCCACTCCCCAGAACCACCTGCCACACATGCCAAAATCAACTGCCGGCTGCGCCAGAACCACTTGGCACATACTCCAGAATCACATTCCGGAACCACCTCTCAAACGTGCAAGAACCACATACCGGAGACGCCGGAAGCACGTGCTGAGCATGCCAGAACCACCTGTGCCACTCCACAGAACCACCTGCCGGTCACGCCAAAATCACCTGCCGGCTACGCCAGAACCACTCGGCAAACACTCCGGAATCACATGCAGGACATGCCGGAACCACCTCTCAGCCATGCCAGTACCACGTGCCAGAGACACCGGATGCACCTGCCGAGCACGCCAGAACCTCCTGCTCGCCTCGCCGGAACCACCTGCCGGAGATGCCAAAATCACCTGCCGGCTAGGCCAGAACCACGTGGCGCAATCTATGAAATCACATGCTGGGCATGCCGGAACGACCTCTCAGACGTGCCGGAAGCACGTGTGGGACACGCCGGAAGCACCTAATGGACAGACCGGAACCTCCTGGAGGACCCGCCTGAAAGACCTGCTTAGCACTCCGGAACAACCTGCTCGACTCATTCGAGCCACCTGCTGGAAATGCCAAAATCACCAGCCGGCTATGCCAGAACCACTTGACGGACACTCCGGAATCACCTGCAGGGCATGCCGGAACCACCTTACGAGCACGCTGGAACCACCTGCTCCACTCGCTCGAACCATCTGCTGGATACACCAAAATCACCTGCCGGCTACGCCAGAACCACTTGCCGACACTCCGGAATAACCTGCCATTCATCCCGGAACCGCCCCTCAGATGTGCCAGAACCACGTGCTGGACGCCCCAGACCACTTCCGTGAAAGACTGGAACCACCTGCTCAGCAATCTGGGAAAACATGTCTCTCCTCGCGGGAACCGCCTCTGGGGAAACTGTCATAGAAATGCAGGTAAAACGGCCTTTCTTGCCAGCCCTTAACTCGCCACTTTAGAAATTCTGCTTCTGCCACAATTGCACCTTGCCAACCCGGCTCAGACGAAATGCCTACATCTTCCCCTGAAGCAACTGGGCTGAGTCCCAAATGATTGAGCATCCACGTGCTTAGGAGGCGATAGACTGCACGCCTTTTTCCAACCACCATTGTGCACTGCTGGAGAGAGTGTCGGAAAGCAGCTATGTCAGAAAGACCCCTTTGCTCTCAGCCGTGCCCTCCCATTGCTCTAGACGTGGAATGCACAATGCACTGGCTCCCCCCCTCAGAGGGAGCCTGACCACAGACCACCTTGCTTCCATCTCTTTAGGAAGCTGAGAAGGAACTGGCTTTCAACAGTGATCTTACAGAGTCCAGGGAACATCTCATACAAACGCAGCTGAAACGCCGTTTCTTTTCAGCCCTAACTCCCGATTTGGAACTTCTGTTTCTGCCACATTTCCACCTTGCCATCCCGGCTCCGACGAAATGCCTACATCTTCCCCTTCAGCAACGGGGACGAGGCCCATATGACTGTGCTTCCACATGCTTAAGAGGAGAGAGACAGGCTTTTTACAATCACGATTGTGCACTGGTGGAGAGAGTGTTCAGAAAGCACCTGATGTCAGAAAGGTCCCTTTGATCTCAGCCATGCCCTGAATTGCTCTAGAGGAGGAAGGCACAATGCACTGCCTCTGGCTCCACCCCTCAATGGCAAGCGAACCACACACCTTCTTGCGTCCAGCTCTTCAGGATGCTGAGAAAGAGCTCGCATTCCATAGTGCTCTTAGAGCGTCCAGGGAACATCTCATACAAAGGCAGCTGAACGCTGTTTCTTCCAGCACTTCACTCGCCGATCTGGAACATCTGCATGTGCCACATTTCCACCTTGTCAACCCGGCTCAGACGAAATGCCTACAACTTCCCCTTAAGCAATGGGGCCGAGGCCTGAACAATTGTGGTTCCACCTGCTTAGTAGGAGAGAGACAATAGGCTTTTAACCAACCGCCCTTGAGCAATGGTTGGGGGAGTGTCAGAAAGCACCAATGTCAGAAAGGGCCCTTTGCTCTCAGCCGTGCCCTCCATTGCTCTAGAGGTGGAAGGCACAAAGCACTGCCTCCATCCTTCAATTGGAGACAAGCCATCAACTGTCCTGCTTCCAGCTACTTAGGAAGCTGGGAAAGCACTCGCATTCCACAGTGCTCTTACAGCGTCCTGGGAACATCTCATACTAAGGCAGCTGAACGCCGTGTCTTTTCAGCCCTTAACTCGGCCATCTGCAACATCCGCTTCTGCCGCATTTCCACCTTGCCAACCCGGCTCAGAAGAAATGCCTACATCTTCCCCTTGAGCAATGGGGACGAGGCCCAGATGATTGTGGTTCCACATGCTGAGGAGGAGACAGACAATAGGCTTTGAACAAACCGCCTTTGAGCAATGGTTGGGGGAGTGTCAGGAAGCACCAATGTCAGAAAGGCCCTTTTCTCTCGGCCGTGCCCTCCATTCCTCTAGAGGCAGGAGGCACAAGGCACTGGCACCACCCCTGAAGGGCATCAGAAAGCACCTATGGCAGAAAGCCCCCTTTGCTCTCAGCCGTTCCCTCCATTGCTCTGCAGGTGGAAGGCACAAAGCACTGCCTACATCCTTCAATGGGAGACAAGCCATCAACTGTTTTGCCTCCAGCTCTTTAGGAAGCTGACAAACAACTCGCTTTCCAAAGTCAAGTTACAGCATACCAGGAACCTCTCATACAAAGGCAGCTCAAATGGCATTTCTTCCCCAGCCCTTCACTCGCAGCTTTAGGACTTCTGCTTCTGCCGCAATTCCACCTTGCCAACCCGTCTCAGACGAAACGCCTACATCTTCCCCTGAAGCAACTGGGCTGAGTCCCAAATGATTGAGCGTCCACGTGCTTAGGAGGCGATAGACTGCACGCCTGTTTCCAACCACCATTGTGCACTGCTGGAGAGAGTGTCGGAAAGCAGCTATGTCAGAAAGACCCATTTGCGTTCAGCTGTGCCCTTCATTGCTCTAGACGTGGAATGCACAATGCACTGGCTCCCCCCCTCAAGGGGCGACAAGCCACAGACCATCTTCCTTCCATCGCTTTAGGAAGCTGAGAAAGAACTCGCTTTCAACAGTGCTCTTTCTGTGTCCTGGCAACATCTCATACAAAGGCAGCTGATATGCCATTTCTTTTCCAGGCTAGACTCGCAGATTTGAACTTCTGCTCCTGACACATTTCCACCTTTCCAACCCGGATCAGACGAAATGCCTACATCTTCCCCTTGAGCAATGGGGATGAGGCCCATAGGATTGTGGTTCCACATGCTGAGGAGGAGAGAGACAATAGGCTTTTAACTAACCACGAAGTGCAATGGTTGGGAGAGGGTCAGAAATCACCAATGGCAGAAAGACCCCTTTACTCTCAGCCGTGCCCTCCATTGCTGTAGAGGTGGAAGACACAAAGCACTGCCTCCATCCTTCAATGGGAGACAAGCCATAAACTGTCTTGCCTCCAGCTCTTTAGGAAGCTGAGAAAGAGCTCGCTTTCCAAAGTGCTGTTACAGCATATGAGGAAACTCTCATACCGAGGCAGCTCAAATGCCATTTCTTCCCAGTGCTTAACTGGCCGCTTAGGACTTCTGCTTCTGCCACAGTTCCACCTTGCCAACCCGGCTCCGACGAAATGCCTACATCTTCCCCTTAAGCAACGGGGGTGAAGCCCACATGATTGTGCTTCCCCATGCTTAGCAGGAGCAGACAATAGGCTTTTTACAAACCGCCATTGGGCACTGGGTC
>NW_027227331.1:0-21995 GCF_037783145.1 Equus przewalskii | reverse complement strand
CGGAACCAACTCTCAGACGTGCCAGAACCTCGTGCCGGTCACGCCAGAACCACCTGCCGGACAGACCGGAAACACCTGCTGGACACGCCGGAACCACCGGCTCGACTCGCCGGAACCACCACCGGACATGCAAAATGACCTGCCGGCTACGCCAGAACCACTTGGCGAACACTCCGGAATCACCTGCCGGGCATGCCGGAACCACCTGCAGGACATGCCGGAATCACCTGCCGGATATGCCGGGACCACCGGCTCGACTCGCCGGAACCATTGCCGGACATGCAAAATCACCTGCTGGCTACGCCAGAACCACTTGGCGAACACTCCAGAATCACCTGCCGGGCATGCTGGAACCACCTCTCAGACATGCCGGAACCACATGCCAATGACACCGGAAGCACCTGCCGAGCACGCCAGAACCACCTGCTCGACTCGCCAAAACCACCTGCTGGACACGCCAAAATCACCTGCCGGCTACGCCACAACCATTTGGTGAACTCTTCGGAATCACCTGCCGGGCTGGCTGGAACCACCTGCCGGTCACGCCAACATCACCTGCCAGCTATGCCAGAACCACTTGGCGGACACCATGGAAACACCTGTCGGGCCGGCCGGAACCACCTATCAGACCTGCCAGAACCATGTGCCTGAGAGGCCGGAACCACACCCTGAACAGACCAAAACCACCTGCCAGACCCGCCTGTACCACATGCCAAGCACGCTGGAACCACCTACTCGACTCGCTGGAACCACCTACCTGACACGCTAAAATCACAAGCCGGGTATGCCACAACCACTTGGTGGACACTCTGGAATCATCTGCTGGACATGACAGAACCAGCTCTCAGACTCACCAGAACCACGTGCCAGACACGCCGGAAGCACCTGCTGATCATGCCTGAGCCAAATGCTCGACTTGCCAGAAACACCTGCCAGACACGCCAAAATCACCTGCCGGGTACGCCAGAACCACGTGGCGGACACTCCGGAATCACCTGCCGGGCATGCCGGAACCACCTGCAGGACATGCCGGAATCACCGGCTCGACTCGCCGGAACCGTTGCCGGAAATGCAAAATCACCTGCCGGCTACGCCAGAACCACTTGGCAAACACTCCGGAATCACCTGCCGGGCATGGCAGAACCACCTCTCAGACATGCCGGAACCACATGCCAATGACACCGGAAGCAACTGCCGAGCACGCCAGAACCACCTGCTCGACTCGCCAAAACCACCCGCTGGACACGACAGAATCACCTGCCGGCTACGCCAGAACCACTCGGCAGACACTCCGGAATCAACTGCCGGGCTGGCTGGAACCACCTGCCGGTCACGCCAACATCACATTTCAGCTACGCCAGAACCACTTGGCGGACACTCCGGAAACACCTGTCGGGCCGGCCGGAACCACCTCTCAGACGTGCCAGAACCATGTGCCTGAGAAACCGGAACCACTCCCCGAACAGACCGAAACCACCTGCCAGACCCGCCTGAACCCCCTGGCGAGCACGCCTGATCCACCTGCTCAACTAGCCGGAACCACCTTCCTGACATGCCAAAATCACCTGCCAGGTCTACCAGAACCACTTGGTGGACACTCCGGAATCATCTGCCGGAAATGCCAGAACCAGCTCTCAGACACACGAGAACCACGTTCCAGAGACGCCGGAAGCACCAGCTGAGCATGCCTGAGACACCTGCTCGACTCGCAAGAAGCACCTGTCGGACATGCCAAAATAACCTGCCGGGTACGCCAGAAACACTTGGCGGACGCTCCGGAATCACCTGTCGGGCGTGCCGGAACCACCTCTCAGACTTGCCAGAACCATGTTCTGGACACGCCGGTACCACCTGCCGAGTAAGCCGGAACCAGCTGATCCACTCCTCAGAACCACCTAGTGGACACGCCAACATCAACTGCCGGCTACGCCAGAACCACTCGGCAGACACTCCGGAATCACATGCCAGGCATTCCGGAACCACCTCTCAGAGGTGCCAGAACCAAATGCCGGACACTCCAGTATCACCTGCCGGGCATGCCGGAACCACCTCTCAGAGGTGCCAGAACCACATGCCGGACACGCTGGAAGCACATGCTGAGCATGCCTGAGCCAAATGCTCGACTTGCCAGAAACACCTGCCAGACGCCAAAATCACCTGCCGGGTACGCCAGAACCACGTGGCGGACACTCCGGAATCACCTGTCGGGCATGCCGGAACCAACTCTCAGACGTGCCAGAACCTCGTGCCGGTCACGCCAGAACCACCTGCCGGACAGACCGGAAACACCTGCTGGACACGCCGGAACCACCGGCTCGACTCGCCGGAACCACCACCGGACATGCAAAATGACCTGCCGGCTACGCCAGAACCACTTGGCGAACACTCCGTAACCAACTGCCGGGCATTCCGGAACCACCTCTCAGAGGTGCCAGAACCACATGCCGGACACTCCGGAATCAACTGCCGGGCATGCCAGAACCATCTCTCAGACGTGCCAGAACCATGTTCCGGACATGCCGGAACCACATGCCGAGCTCGCCGGAACCACCTGCTGGACACGCCAAAATCACCTGCCGTCTACGCCAACACCACTCGGCAGACACTCCGGAATAACATGCCGTGCATTCCGGAACCACCTCTCACATGTGCCAGAACCACATGCCGGACACTCCGGTATCAACTTCCGGGCATGCCGGAACCAACTCTCAGACGTGCCAGAACCTCGTGCCGGTCACGCCACAACCACCTGCCCGACACGCCGGAACCACCGGCTCGACTCGCCGGAACCACCACCGGACAGGCAAAATGACCTGCCGGCTACGCCAGAACCACTTGGCGTACACTCCGGAATCACCTGTCGGGCATGCCGGAACCACATCTCAGACTTGCCAGAACCCTGTTCCGGACACGCCGGTACCACATGCCGAGTCTGCCGGAACCACCTGATCCAATCCCCAGAACCACCTGCTGGACACGTCAGAATCACCTGCCGACTACGCCAGAACCACTCGGCAGACACTCCGGAAACACCTCTCCGGCCGGCCGGAACCACCTCTCAGATGTGCCAGAACCATGTGCCTGAGATGCCGGAACCACTCCCCGAACAGACCGAAACCACCTGCCAGACCCGCCTGAACCACCTGGCGAGCACGCCTGATCCACCTGCTCAACTAGCCGGAACCACCTTCCTGACACACCAAAATCACCTGCCGGCTACGCCACAACCATTTGGTGAACTCTTCGGAATCACCTGCCGGGCTGGCTCCAGAACCACTCGGCAGACACTCCGGAACAACCTGCCGGGAATGCCGGGACCACCTCTCAGAGGTGCCGGAAGCACATGCCGGACACTCCAGAATCACCTGCCGGGCATGCCGGAACCATCTCTCAGACGTGCCAGAACCATGTTCCGGACACGCCGGTACCACCTGCCGAGCACGCCAGAACCACCTGCTCGACTAGCCAAAACCACCCGCTGGACATGCCAAAATAACCTGCCGGCTACGCCAGAACCACTCGGCAGACACTCCGGAATCACCTGCCGGGCTGGCTGGAACCACCTGCCGGTCACGCCAACATCACCTTTCAGCTACGCCAGAACCACTTGGCGGACACTCCGGAAACACCTGTCGGGCCGGCCGGAACCACCTCTCAGACGTGCCAGAACCAGGTGCCTGAGATGCCGGAACCACACCACGAACAGACCGAAACCACCTGCCAGACCCGCCTGAACCCCCTGGCGAGCACGCCTGATCCACCTGCTCAACTAGCCGGAACCACCTTCCTGACACGCCAAAATCACCTGCCAGGTATACCAGAACCACATGTTGGACACTCCGGAATCATCTGCCGGACATGCCAGAACCAGCTCTCAGACACACCAGAACCACGTGCCAGAGACGCCGGAAGCACCAGCTGAGCATGCCTGAGCCACCTGGTCGACTCGCAAGAAACACCTGTCGGACATGCCAAAATCACCTGCCGGGTACGCCAGAAAAACTTGGCGGATGCTCCGGAATCACATGTGGGGCGTGCCGGAACCACCTCTCAGACTTGCCAGAACCATGTTCTGGACACGCCGGTACCACCTGCCGAGTACGCCGGAACCAGCTTATCCACTCCCCAGAACCACCTAGAGGACACGCCAAAATCAACTGCCGGCTACGCCGGAACCACCGGCTCAACTCGCCGGAACCACCGCCGGACATGAAAAATGACCTGCCGGCTACGCCAGAACCACTTGGCGAGCACTCCGGAATCACCTGTCGGGCATGCCGGAACCACCTCTCATACTTGCCAGAACCATGTTCCGGACACGCCGGTACCACCTGCCGAGTATGCCGGAACCACCTGATCCACTCCCAAGAACCACCTTCTGGATACGCTAGAATCACCTGCCGGCTACGCCAGAACCACTCGGCAGACACTCCAGAACCACCTGCCGGGCATGCCGGAACCACCTCTCAGAGGTGCCAGAACCACATGCCGGACACTCCGGAATCACCTGCCGGGATGCCGGGACCATCTCTCAGATGTGCCAGAACCATGTTCCGGACACCTGCCGTGCTCGCCGGAACCACCTGCTGGACACGCCAAAATCACCTGCCGGCTACGCCAGAACCACACGGCAGACACTCCGGAATCACATACCGGGCTGGCTGGAACCACCTGCCGGTCACGCCACCATCACCTTCCTCTACGCCAGAACCACTTGGAGGACACTCCGGAAACACCTGTCGGGCCGGCCGGAACCACCTCTCAGACGTGCCAGAACCATGTGCCTGAGATTCCGGAACCACTCCCCGAACAGACCGAAACAACCTGCCAGACCCGCCTGAACCCCTGGCGAGCACGCCTGATCCACCTGCTCAACTAGCCGGAACCACCTTCCTGACACGCCAAAATCACCTGCCAGGTCTACCAGAACCACTTGGTGGACACTCTGGAATCATCTGCCGGACATGCCAGAACCAGCTCTCACACACACCAGAACCACGTGCCAGAGACGCCGGAAGCACCAGCTGAGCATGCCTGAGCCACCTGCTCGACTCGCAAGAAACACCTGTCGGACATGCCAAAATCATCTGCCGGCTACGCCAGAACCACTCAGCAGACTCTCCGGAATCACATGTCAGGCATTCCGGAACCACCCCTCAGAGGTGCTGGAACCAAATGCCGGAGACTCCGGTATCACCTGCCGGGCATGCCAGAACCACCTCGCAGAGGTGCCAGAAGCACATGCCGGACACTCCGGAATCACCTGCCGGGCATGCCGGAACCACCTGCCGGACATCCCGGAACCACCGGCTCGACTCGCCGGAACCATTGCCGGACATGCAAATCACCTGCCGGCTACGCCAGAACCACTTGGCGAACACTCCGAAATCACAGGCCGGGCATGCCGGTACCACCTCTCAGACATGCCGGAACCACATGCCAATGACACCGGAAGCACCTGCCGAGCACGCCAGAACCACCTGCTCGACTCCCCAAAACCACCTGCTGAACTCGCCAACATCACCTGCAGGCTACGCCACAACCATTTGGTGAACACTTCGGAATCAACTGCCGGGCTGGCTGGAACCACCTGCCGGACACGCCAACATCACCTGCCAGCTATGCCAGAACCACTTGGCGGACTCCATGGAAACACCTGTCGGGCCGGCCGGAACCACCTATTACACGTGCCAGAACCATGTGCCTGAGATGCCGGAACCACACCCCGAACAGACCGAAACCACCTGCCAGACCCGCCTGAACCACCTGCCGAGCACGCCGGAACCACCTACTCGACTCGCCGGAACCACCTACCTGACACGCCAAAATCACCTGCCGGGTATGACACAACCACTTGGTGGACACTCCGGAATAATCTGCCGGATGTGCCAGAACCAGCTCTCAGACACACCAGAACCACGTGCCGGACACACCGGAAGCACCTGCTGAGCATGCCTGAGCCACATGCTTGACTTGCAAGAAACACCTGCCAGACACGCCAAAATCACCTGGCGAGCATGCTGGAACCACCTCTCAGAGGTGCCACAACCACATGCTGGAGACGGCGGAAGCACCTGCCGAGAATGCCGGAAGTTCCTGATCCACACCCCAGAACCACCAGCCGGACACGCCGATATCACCTGCCGGCTACACCAGAACCACTTGGCGAACACTCCGGAATCACCTGCCGGGCATGCCGGAACCACCTCTCAGACGTGCCAGAACCATGTTCTGCACACGCCAGTACCACACGCCGAGTATGCTGGAACCAGCTGATCCACTCCCCAGAACCACCTAGTGGACACGCCAAAATCAACTGCCAGCTACGCCAGAACCACTCGGCAGACGCTCCGGAATAACATGCCAGGCATTCTGGAACCACCTCTCAGAGGTGCCAGACCCAAATGCGGGACAATCCGGAATCACCTCCCGGGCATGCCGGAACCATCTCTCAGACGTGCCACAACCACGTGCCGGAGAGACCGGAAGCACCTGACGAGCTCGCCGGAACCAACTGCTGAACATGCCGGAACCACCTGCCTCACAGGCCAAAATCATGTGCCGGATACGTGAAAACCACTTGGCGGACACTCCAGAATCACCTGCCGGGCATGCCAGCACCACCTCTCAGAAGTGCCAGAAGCACGTGCCGGACAGGCCGGAACCATCTCCCGGACAGACCGGAAACACAGGAAACACTCGCCGGAACCACCTGCTTGACTCACCGGTCCCACCCGCCGGACACGCCAAAATCACCTGCCCACTACACCAGAACCACTTTGCGGACAGGCCGGAATCACGTGAAGTGCATGGCGACACAACCTCTCAGACGTGCCAGAACCTCGTGCCGGACACACCAGAACCACCTGCTGGACAGACCGGAACCACCTGCCGGACACGCAGGAACCACCGGCTCGACTCGCCGGAACCATTTCCGGACATGCAAATCACCTGCCGGCTACGCCAGAACCACTTGGCGAACACTCCGAAATCACCTGCCGGGCATGCCGGAACCACCTCTCAGACATGCCGGAACCACATGCCAATGACACCGGAAGCACCTGCCGAGCACGCCAGAACCACCTGCTCGACTCGCCAAAACCACCTGCTACACACGCCAAAATCACCTGCCGGCTACGCCACAACCATTTGGTGACACTTCGGAATCACCTGCCGGGCTATGTGGAACCACCTGCCGGTCACGCAAACATGACCTGCTAGCTATGCCAGAACCACTTGGCGGACACCATGGAAACATCTGTCGGGCCGGCCGGAACCACCTATCAGACGTGCCAGAACCATGTGCCTGAGATGCCGGAACCACTCCCCGAACAGACCGAAACCACCTGCCAGACCCTCCTGAAGCCCCTGGCTAGCACGCCTGATCCACCTGCTCAACTAGCCGGAACCACCTTCCAGACACGCCAATATCACCTGCCAGGTCTACCAGAACCACTTGGTGGACACTCCGGAATCATCTGACGGAAATGCCAGAACCAGCCCTCTGACACACCAGAAAAACGTACCGGACACGCCGGAAGCACCTGCTGATCATGCCTGAGCCACATGCTCGACTTGCAAGAAACGCCTGCCAGAAACGCCAAAATCACCTGCCGGGTATGCCAGAACCACGTGGCGGACACTCCGGAATCACCTGTTGGGCATGCCGGAACCAACTCTCAGACGTGCCAGAACCTCGTGCCAGACACGCCAGAACCACCTGCCGGACAGACCGGAAACACCTGCCGGACACGCCGGAACCACCGGCTCGACTCGCCGGAACCACCGCCGGACATGCAAAATGACCTGCCGGCTACGCCAGAGCCACTTGGCGAACACTCCGGAATCACCTGTCGGGCGTGCCGGAACCACCTCTCAGACTTGCCAGAACCATGTTCCGGACACGCCGGTACCACCTGCCGAGTATGCCGGAACCACCTGATCCACTCCCCAGAACCACCTGCTGGATAAGCCAGAATCACCTGCCGGCTACGCCAGAACCACTCGGCAGACACTCCGGAACCACCTGCCGGGCATGCCGGAACCACCTCTCAGAGGTGCCGGAACCACATGCCGGACACTCCGGAATCACCTGCCGGGCATGCATGAACCATCTCTCAGACGTGCCAGAACCGTGTTCCGGACACGCCGGTACGACCTGCCGAGCTCGCCAGAACCACCTGATCCACTTCACAGAACCACCTGCTGGACATGCCTGCTGGTGCATGTCCGGCAGATGATTCCGGAGTGTCCACCAAGTGGTTGTGGCATACCCGGCAGGTGATTTTAGCGTGTCAGGTAGGTGGTTCCAGTGAGTCGAGTAGGTGGTTCCGGCGTGCTCGGCAGGTGGTTCACGCGGGTGTGGCAGGTGGTTTCGGTCTGTTCGGGGTGTGGTTCCGGCATCTCAGGCACATGGTTCTGGCACGTCTGATAGGTGGTTCCGGCCGCCCCGACAGGTGTTGCCATGGTGTCCGCCAAGTGGTTCTGGCATAGCTGGCAGGTGATGTTGGCGTGACCGGCAGGTGGTTCCAGCCAGCCCGGCAGGTGATTCCGAAGTTTTCAACAAATGGCTGTGGCGTAGCCGGAAGGAGATTTTGGCGTGTCCAGCAGGTGGTTTTGGCGAGTGGAGCAGGTGGTTCTGGCGTGCTCGGCAGGTGTTTCCGGAGTGTCTGCCGCGTGGTTCTGGCGTAGCCGGCAGGTGATTTTGGCGTGTCCAGCAGGTGGTTCTGGTGAGCTCGGCAGGTGGTACCGGCGTGTCCGGAACATGGTTCTGGCACGTCTGAGAGATGGTTCCGGCATGCCCGGCAGGTGATTCCGGAGTGTCCGGCATGTGGTTCTGGCACCTCTGAGAGGTGGTTCCGGCATGCACTGCAGGTGGTTCCGGAGTGTCTGCCAAGTAGTTCTGGCGTAGCCGGCAGGTGATTCTGGCGTGTCCAGCAGGTGGTTCTGGGGAGTGGATCAGGTGGTTCCGGCATACTCGGCAGGTGATACCGGCGTGTCCGGAACATGGTTCTGGCAAGTCTGAGAGGTGGTTCTTGCATGCCCGACAGGTGATTCCGGAGTGTTCGCCAAGTGGTTCTGGCGTAGCCGGCAGGTCATTTTGCATGTCCGGCGGTGGTTCCGGCGAGTCGAGCCGGTGTTTCCGGCGTGTCCAGCAGGTGTTTCCGGTCTGTCCGGCAGGTGGTTCTGGCGTGTCCGGCACGAGGTTCTGGCACGTCTGAGAGTTGGTTCCGGCATGCCCGACAGGTGATTCCGGAGTGTCCGCCACGTGGTTCTGGCGTACCCGGCATGTGATTTTGGCGTGTCTGGCAGGTGCTTCTGGCAAGTCGAGCATGTGGCTCAGGCATGATCAGCAGGTGCTTCCGGCGTGTCTGGCAAGTGGTTCTGGTGTGTCTGAGAGCTGGTTCTGGCATGTCCGGCAGATGATTCCGGAGTGTCCACCAAGTGGTTGTGCCATACCCGGCAGGTGATTTTAGCGTGTCAGTTAGGTGGTTCCGTCGAGTCGAGTAGTTGGTTCCGGCGTGCTCGGCAGGTGGTTCAGGCGGGTCTGGCAGGTGGTTTCGGTCTGTTCGGGGTGTGGTTCCAGCATCTCATGCACATGGTTCTGGCACGTCTGATAGGTGGTTCCGGCTGGCCCGACAGGTGTTTCCATGGTGTCCGCCAAGTGGTTCTGGCATAGCTGACAGGTGATGTTGGCGTGACCGGCAGGTGGTTCCATCCTGCCCTGCAGGTGATTCCGAGGAGTTCACCAAATTGTTGTGGCGTTCCCGGCAGGTGATTTTGGCGTGTCCAGCAGGTCGTTTTGGCGAGTCGAGCAGGTGGTTCTGGCGTGCTCGGCAGGTGCTTCCGGTGTCATTGGCATGTGGTTCCGGCATGTCTTAGAGGTGGTTCACCCATGCCCGGCAGGTGATTCCGGAGTGTTCGCCAAGTGGTTCTGGCGCAGCCAGCAGGTGATTTTGCATGTCCGGCAATGGTTCCGGCGAGTCGAACCGGTGGTTCCGGCATGTCCAGCAGGTGGTTCCGGCATGCCCGGCAGGTGATTCCGGAGTGTCCGTCATGTGGTTCTGGCACCTCTGAGTGGTGGTTCCGGAATGGCTGGCATGTGATTCCGGAGTGTCTGCCGCGTGGTTCTGGCGTAGCCGGCAGGTGATTTTGGCGTGTCCAGTAGGTGGTTCTAGCGAGCTCGGCAGGTGGTTCCGGCATGTCCGGAACATGGCTCTGGCACGTCTGAGAGATGGTTCCGGCATGCCCGGCAGGTGATTCCGTAGTGTCCGGCATGTGGTTCTGGCACCTCTGAGAGGTGGTTCCGGCATGCCCGGCAGGTAATACCGGAGTCTCCGGCATTTGGTTCTGGCACCTCTGAGAGGTGGTTCCGGAATGCCTGGCATGTGATTCCGGAGTGTCTGCCGAGTGGTTCTGTCGTAGCCGGCAGGTGATTTTGGCGTGTCCAGTAGGTGGTTCTAGCGAGCTCGGCAGGTGGTTCCGGCATGTCCGGAACATGGTTCTGGCACGTCTGAGAGATGGTTCCGGCATGCCCGGCAGGTGATTCCGGAGTGTCCGGCATGTGGTTCTGGCACCTCTGAGAGGTGGTTCCGGCATGCTCGACATTTGGTTACGGAGTGTCTGCCGAGTTGTTCTGGAGTAGCCGGCAGGTGATTCTGGCGTATCCAGGAGGTGGTTCTGGGGAGTGGATCAGGTCGTTCAGGCATATTCGGCAGGTGGTACCGGGGTGTTCGGAACTTGGTTCTGGCAAGTCTGAGAAGTGGTTCCGGCATGCCCGACAGGTGATTCCGGAGTGTTCGCCAAGTGGTTCTGGCGTAGCCGGCAGGTGATTTTGGCATGTCCGACAGGTGTTTCTCGCGAGTCGAGCAGGTGGCTGAGGCATGCTCAGCTGGTGCTTCCGGCGTCTCTGGCACGTGGTTCTGGTGTGTCTGAGAGCTGGTTCTGGCATGTCCGGCAGATGATTCCGGAGTGTCCACCAAGTGGTTGTGGCATACCCGGCAGGTGATTTTTGCGTGTCAGGTACGTGGTTCCGACGAGTCGAGTACGTGGTTCCGGCGTGCTCGGCAGGTGGTTCAGGTGGGTCTGGCAGGTGGTTTCGGTCTGTTCGGGGTGTGGTTCCGGCATCTCAGGCACATGGTTCTGGCACGTCTGAGAGGTGGTTCCGGCTGGCCCGACAGGTGTTTCCATGGTGTCCGCCAAGTGGTTCTGGCATAGCTGACAGGTGATGTTGGCGTGACTGGCAGGTGGTTCCAGCAAGCCCGGCAGGTGATTCCGAAGAGTTCACCAAATGGTTGTGGCGTAGCCGGCAGGTGATTTTGGCGTGTGTAGCAGGTGGTTTTGGCGAGTCGAGCAGGTGGTTCTGGAGTGCTCGGCAGGTGCTTCCGTTGTCATTGGCATGTGGTTCCGGCATGTCTGAGAGGTGGTTCCGGCATGCCCGGCAGGTGGTTCCGGAGAGTCTGCCGAGTGGTTCTGGAGCCAGCCCGGCAGGTGATTCCGAAGAGTTCACCAAATGGTTGTGGCGTAGCCAGCAGGTTATTTTGGCGTGTCAGGAAGGTGGTTCCGGCTAGCTGAGCAGGTGGATCAGCCGTGTTCGCCAGTGGGTTCAGGCGTGTCTGGCAGGTGGTTTCGGTGTGTTCGGGATTGGTTCCGGCATCTCAGGCACATGGTTCTGGCACGTCTGATAGGTGGTTCCAGCCGGCCGGAGAGGTGTTTCCGGAGTGTCCGCCAAATGGTTCTGGCGTTGCTGAAAGGTGATGTTGGCGTGACCGGCAGGTGGTTCCAGCCAGCCCGGCAGGTGATTCCGGAGTGTCTGCCGTGTGGTTCTGGCGTAGCCAGCAGGTGATTTTGCATGTCCGGCAATGGACCCGGAGTGTCAAGCCGGTGGTTCCGGCATGTCCGGCAGGTGATTCCGGCATGTCCAGCAGGTGGTTCCGGCATGCCCGGCAGGTGATTCCGGAGTGTCCGGCATGTGGTTCTGGCACCTCTGAGAGATGATTCCGGCATGCCCAGCAGGTGGTTCCGGAGTGTCGGTACCGGCGTGTCCGGAACATGGTTCTGGCAAGTCTGAGAGGTTGTTCCGGCATGCCCGACAGGTCATTCCGGAGTGTTCGCCAAGGGGTTCTGGCGTAGCCGGCAGGTCATTTTGCATGTCCGGAGGTGGTTCTGGCGAGTCTAGCCGGTGGTTCCGGCGTGTCCAGCAGGTGTTTCCGGTCTGTCTGGCAGGTGGTTCTTGCGTGACCGGCACGAGGATCTGGCACGTCTGAGAGTTGGTTCCGGCATGCCCGACAGGTGATTGCGGAGCGTCCGCCAAGTGTTTCTGGCGTACCCTGCAGGTGATTTTGGCATGTCCGACAGGTGTTTCTTGCGAGTCGAGCAGGTGGCTCAGGCATGCTCAGCTGGTGCTTCTGGCGTCTCTGGCACGTGGTTCTGGTGTGTCTGAGAGCTGGTTCTGGCATGTCCGGCAGATGATTCCGGAGTGTCCACGAAGTGGTTCTGGTATACATGGCATGTGATTTTGGCGTGTCAGGAAGGTGGTTCCGGCTAGTTGAGCAGGTGGATCAGGCGTGCTCGCCAGGGGGTTCAGGCGGGTCTGGCAGGTGGTTTCGGTCTGTTCGGGGAGTGGTTCCGGCATCTCAGGCACATGGTTCTGGCACGTATGAGAGGTGGTTCTGGCCGGCCCTACAGGTGTTTCCGTAGTGTCCGCCAAGTGGTTCTGGCGTAGCTGAAAGGTGATGTTGGCGTGACCGGCAGGTGGTTCCAGCCAGCCCGGCAGGTGATTCCGGAGTGTCTGCTGAGTGGTTCTGGCGTAGCCGGCATGTGATTTTGGCGTGTCCAGCAGGTGGTTCCAGCGAGCTCGGCAGGTGGTACCGGCGTGTCCGGAACATGGTTCTGGCACGTCTGAGAGATGGTTCCAGCATGCCCGGCAGGTGATTCCGGAGTGTCCGGCATGTGGTTCTGGCACCTCTGAGAGGTGGTTCCGGCATGCCCGGCAAGTGGTTCCGGAGTGTCTGCCGAGTGGTTCTGGCATAGCTGGCAGGTGATTCTGGCGTGTCCAGCAGGTGGTTCTGGGGAGTGGATCAGGAGGTTCCGGCATACTCGGCAGGTGGTACCGGCGTGTCCGGAACATGGTTCTGGCAAGTCTGAGATGTGGTTCCGCCATGCCCGACAGGTGATTCCGGAGTGTTCGCCAAGTGGTTCTGGCGTAGCCGGCAGGTCATTTTGCATGTCCGGCGGTGGTTCCGGCGAGTCGAGCCTGTGGTTCCGGCGTGTCCGGCAGGTGTTTCCGGTCTGTCCGGCAGGTGGTTCTGCCGTGTCCGGCACGAGGTTCTGGCACGTCTGAGAGTTGGTTCCGGCATGCCCGACAAGTGATTCCGGAGTGTCCGCCACGTGGTTCTGGCGTACCCGGCAGGTGATTTTGGCGTGTCTGGCAGGTGTTTCTTGCAAGTCGAGAATTTGGCCCAGGCATGACCAGCAGGTGCTTCCGGCGTGTACGGCACGTGGTTGTGGTGTGTCTGAGAGCTGGTTCTGGCATGTCCGGCACATGATTCCGGAGTGTCCACCAAGTGGTTGTGGCATACCCAGCAGGTGATTTTAGCGTGTCAGGTAGGTGGTTCCGGCGAGTCGAGTAGGTGGTTCCGGCGTGCTCGGCAGGTGGTTCAGGTGGGTCTGGCAGGTGGTTTCGGTCTGTTTGGGGTGTGGTTCTGGCATCTCAGGCACATGGTTCTGGCACGTGTGATAGGTGGTTCCGGCCGGCCCGACAGGTGTTTCCATGGTGTCCGCCAAGTGGTTCTGGCATAGCTGGCAGGTGATGTTGGCGTGACCGGCAGGTGGTTCCAGCCAGCCCGGCAGGTGATTCCGAAGAGTTCACCAAATGGTTGTGGCGTAGCCGGCAGGTGATTTTGGCGTGTCCAGCAGGTGGTTTTGGCGAGTCGAGCAGGTGGTTCTGGCGTGCTCGGCAGGTGCTTCCGGTGTCATTGGCATGTGGTTCCGGCATGTCTGAGAGGTGGTTCCGCCATGCCCGGCAGGTGATTCCGGATTGTTCGCCAAGTGGTTCTGGCGTAGCCGGCAGGTGATTTTGCATGTCCGGCAATGGTTCCGGCGAGTCGAGCCGGTGGTTCCGGCATGCCCGGCAGGTGATTCCGGAGTGTCCGGCATGTGGTTCTGGCACCTGTGTGAGGTGGTTCCGGCATGCCCGGCAGGTGATACCGGAGTGTCCAGCATTTGGTTCTGGCACCTGTGAGAGGTGGTTCCGGCATGACCGACAGGTGTTTCCGGAGTGTCCGCCAAGTGATTCTGGCGTAGCTGAAAGGTGATGTTGGCGTGACCGGCAGGTGGTTCCAGCCAGCCCGGCAGGTGATTCCGGAGTGTCTGCCACGTGGTTCTGGCGTAGCTGGCAGGTGATTTTGGCGTGTCCAGCTGGTGGTTCCGACGAGCTCGGCAGGTGGTACCGGCGTGTCCGGAACATGGTTCTGGCACGTCTCAGAGATGGTTCCGGCATGCCCAGCAGGTGATTCCGGAGTGTCCGGCATGTGGTTCTGGCACCTCTGAGAGGTGGTTCCGGCATGCCCGGCAGGTGGTTCCGGAGTGTCTGCCGAGTGGTTCTGGCGTAGTCGGCAGGTGATTCTGGCGTGTCCAGCAGGTGGTTCTGGGGAGTGGATCAGGTGGTTCCGGCATACTCTGCAGGTGGTCCCGGCGTGTCCGGAACATGGTTCTGGCAAGTCTGAGAGGTGGTTCCGGCATGCCCGACAGGTGATTCCGGAGTGTTCGCCAAGTGGTTCTGGCGTAGCCGGCAGGTCATTTTGCATGTCCGCTGGTGGTTCCGGCGAGTCGAGCCGGAGGTTCCGGCGTGTCCAGCAGGTGTTTCCGGTCTGTCCGGCAGGTGGTTCTGGCGTGACCGGCACGAGGTTCTGGCACGTCTGAGAGTTGGTTCCGGCATGCCCGACAGGTGATTCCGGAGTGTCCACCACGTGGTTCTGGCGTACCCGGCAGGTGATTTTGGCGGGTCTGGCAGGTGTTTCTGGCAAGTCGAGCATCTGGCTCAGGCATGATCAGCAGGTGCTTCCCGCGTGTCCGGCACGTGGCTCTGGTGTGTCAGAGGGCTGGCTCTGGCATTTCCGGCACATGATTCCGGAGTGTCCACCAAGTGGTTCTGGTAGACCTGGCAGGTGATTTTGGCGTGTCTGGAAGGTGGTTCCGGCTAGTTGAGCAGGTGGATCAGGCGTGCTCGCCAGGGGGTTCAGGCGGGTCTGGCAGGTGGTTTCGGTCTGTTCGGGGTGTGGTTCCGGCATCTCAGGCAAATGGTTCTGGCACGTCTGAGATGTGGTTCCGGCCGGCCCTACAGGTGTTTCCGGAGTGTCCGCCAAGTGGTTCCGGCATAGCTGAAAGGTGATGTTGGCGTGACCGGCAGCTTGTTCCAGCCAGCCCGGCAGGTGATTCCGGAGTGTTCGCCAAGTGGTTCAGGCGTAGCCGGCAGGTGATTTTGCATGTCCGGCAATGGTTCCGGCGAGTCGAGCCGGTGGTTCCGCCATGTCCGGCAGGTGGTTCCGGCATGCCACGCAGGTGATTCTTGAGTGTCCGGCATGTGGTTCTGGCACCTCTGAGATGTGGTTCCGGCATGCCATGCAGGTGATTCCGGAGTGTCTGCCGAGTGGTTTCGGCGTAGCCGGCTGTTGATTTTGGCGTGTCCACTAGGTGGTTCTGGGGTGTGGATCAGCTGGTTCCGGTTTACTCGGCAGGTGGTACCGGCGTGTCCGGAACATGGGTCTGGCAAGTCTGAGAGGTGGTTCCGGGACGCCCGACACGTGATTCCGGAGCGTCCGCCAAATGTTTCTGGCGTACCCGGCAGGTGATTTTGGCATGTCCGACAGATGTATCTTGCGAGTCGAGCAGGTGGCTCAGGCATGCTCAGCTGGTGCTGCCGGCGTCTCTGGCACGTGGTTCTGGTGTGTCTGAGAGCTGGTTCTGGCATGTCCGGCAGATGATTCCGGAGTGTCCACCAAGTGGTTCTGGTAGAGCTGGCAGGTGATTTTGGCGTCTCAGGAAGGTGGTTCCGGCTAGTTGAGCAGGTGGATCAGGCGTTCTCGCCAGGGTGTTCAGGCGGGTCTGGCAGGTGGTTTCGGTCTGTTCGGGGAGTGGTTCCGGCATCTCAGGCACATGGTTCTGGCACGTCTGAGAGGTGGTTCCGGCCGGCCCGACAGGTGTTTCCATGGTGTCAGCCAAGTGGTTCTGGCATAGCTGGCAGGTGATGTTGGCGTGACCGGCAGCTGGTTCCAGAAAGCCCGGCAGGTGATTCCGAAGAGTTCACCAAATGGTTGTGGCCTAGCCAGCAGGTGATTTCGGCGTGTCCAGCAGGTGGTTTTGGCGAGTCAAGCAGGTCGTTCTGGCGTGCTCGGCAGGTGCTTGCGGTGTCATTGGCATGTGGTTCCGGCATGGATGAGAGGTGTTTCCGCCATGCCCGTCAGGTGATTACTGAGTGTCCGGCATGTGATTCTGGCACCTCTGAGAGGTTGTTCTGGCATGCCCGGCAGGTGATACCGGAGTGTCCGGCATTTGGTTCTGGCATCTCTGAGAGGTGGTTCCGGGATGCCTGGCATGTGATTCCGGAGTGTCTGGGGAGTGGTTCTGGCGTTTGCAGCAGGTGTCTCCGGTCTGTCCGGCACGTGGTTCTGGCGTGTCTGGCACGAGGTTCTGGCACGTCTGAGAGTTGGTTCTGGCATGCCCGACAGATGATTCCGGAGTGTCCGCCACGTGGTTCTGGCGTACCCGGGAGGTGATTTTGGCGTGTCTGGCAGGTGTTTCTTGCAAGTCGAGCATGTGGCTCTGGCATGATCAGCAGGTGCTTCCGGCCTGTCCGGCACGTGGTTCTGGTGTGTCTGAGAGCTGGTTCTGGCATGTCCGGCAGATGATTCCGGAGTGTCCACCAAGTGGTTGTGGCATACCCGGCAGGTGACTTTGGCGTGTCAGGTAGGTGGTTCCGGCGAGTCGAGTAGGTGGTTCCGGAGTGCTCGGCAGGTGGTTCAGGCGGGTCTGGCAGGTGGTTTCGGTCTGTTCGGGGTGTGGTTCCGGCATCTCAGGCACATGGTTCTGGCACATCTGATAGGTGGTTCCGGCCGGCCCGACAGGTGTTTCCATGGTGTCCGCCAAGTTGTTCTGGCATAGCTGGCAGGTGATGTTGGCGTGACCGGCAGGTGGTTCCAGCCAGCCCGGCAGGTCATTCCGAAGAGTTCACCAAATGGTTGTGGCGTAGCCGGAAGATGATTTTGGCGTGTCCAGCAGGTGGTTTTGGCGAGTCGAGCAGGTGGTTCTGGCGTGCTCGGCCGGTGCTTCCGGTGTCATTGGCATGTGGTTCCGGCATGGATGAGAGGTGTTTCCGCCATGCCCGGCAGGTGATTCCAGAGTGTTCCCCAAGTGGTTCTGGCGTAGCCGGCAGGTGATTTTGCATGTCCTGCAATGGTTCCGGAGAGTCGAGCCGGTGGTTCTGGCATGTCAGGCAGGTGATTCCGGCATGTCCAGCAGGTGGTTCCGCCATGCCACTCAGGTGATTCTTGGGTCTCCGGCATGTGGTTCTGGCACCTCTGAGAGGTGGTTCCGGGATGCCCGGAAGGTGATACCGGAGTCTCCGGCATTTGGTTCTGGCACCTCTGAGAGGTGGTTCCGGAATGCCTGGCATGTGATTCCGGAGTGTCTGCCGAGTGACTCTGGCGTAGCCGGCAGTTGATTTTGGCGTGTCCACTAGGTGGTTCTGGGGAGTGGATCAGCTGGTTCTGGCATACTCGGCAGGTGGTACCGGCGTGTCCAGAACATGGTTCTGGCAAGTCTGAGAGGTGGTTCCGGCATGCCCGCTGGAACCACACCCCGAACAGACGGACAACACCTGCCAGACCCGTCTGAACAGCCTGCCGAGCACGCCGGAGCCACCTGCTCGACTCGCCGGAACCACCTACCTGACATGCCAAAATCACCAGCCGGGTATGCCAGAACCACTTGACGGACACTCCGGAATCATCTGCCGGGCATGCTGGAACCACCTCTCAGAGGTGCCACAACCAAATGCCGGAGACGGCGGAAGCACCTGCCGAGAATGCCGGAAGTTCCTGATCCACTCCCCAGAACCACCTGCCGGACACGTCAAAGTCACCTGCCAGCTACGCCAGAACCACTTTGCGGACACTCCAGAATCACCTGCCGGGCATGCCAGCACAACCTCTCAGAAGTGCCAGAAGCACGTGCCGGACAGGCCGGAACCATCTCCCGGACAGACCGGAAACACAGGAAACACTCGCCGGAACCACCTGCTTGACTCACCGGTCCCACCTGCCGGACACGACAAAATCACCTGCCCGCTACACCAGAACCACTTGGTGGACAAGCCGGAATCACGTGAAGGGCATGCCGACACAACCTCTCAGACGTGCCAGAACCTCGTGCCGGACACACCAGAACCACCTGCTGGACAGACCGGAACCACCTGACGGGCACGCCAGAACCACCGGCTCGACTCGCCGGAACCATTGCCGGACATGCAAAATCACCTGCCGGCTACGCCAGAACCACTTGGCGAACACTCCGGAATCACCTGCCGGGCATGGCGGAACCACCTCTCAGACATGCCGGAACCACATGCCAATGACACCGGAAGCACCTGCCGAGCACGCCAGAACCACCTGCTCGACTCGCCAAAACCACCTGCCGGACACGCCAAAATCACCTGCCGGCTACGTCGGAACCACTTGGCGAACACTCCCGAATCACCTGCCGGGCATGCCGGAACCACATATCAGGCTTGCCAGAACCATGTTCCGGACACGCCGGTACCACCTGCCGAGTATGCCGGAACCACCTGATACACTCCCCAGAACCACCTGCCGAACACGCCAGAATCACCTGCCGGCTACACCAGAACCACTCGGCAGACACTACGGAACCACCTGCCGGGCATGCCGGAACCGCCTCTCAGAGGTGCCAGAACCACATGCCGGACACTCCGGAATCAACTGCCGGGCATGCCGGAACCGTTTCTCAGACGTCCCAGAACCATGTTCCGGACACACCGCTACCACCTGCCGAGCTCGCCGGAACCACCTGCTGGACACGCCAAAATAACCTGCTGGCTACGCCAGAACCACTTGGCGGACACTCCAGAATCACCTGCCGGTCTTGCTGGAACCACCTGCCGGTCACGCCAACATCACCTGCCAGCTATGTCAGAACCACTTGGCAGACACTCCGGAAACACCTGTCGGGCCGGCCGCAACCACCTCTCAGACGTGCCAGAACCACGTGCCTGAGATGCCGGAACCACACCCCGAACACACCGAAACCACCTGCCAGACCCGCCTGAACCCCCTGGCGAGCACACCTGATCCACCTGTTCAACTAGCCGGAACCACCTACCTGACACGCCAAAATCACCTGCCAGGTATACCAGAACCACTTGGTGGACACTCTGGAATCATCTGCCGGGCTTGCTGGAACCAGCTCTCAGACACACCAGAACCACGTGCCAGAGACGCCGGAAGAACCAGCTGAGCATGCCTGAGCCACCGGCACGACTCGCAAGAAACACCTGTCGGACAGGCCAAAATCCCCTGCCAGGTACGGCAGAAACACTTGGCGGACACTCCGGAATCACCTGTCGGGCATGCCGGAACCACCTCTCAGACTTGCCAGAACCATGTTCTGGACACGCCGGTACCACCTGCCGAGTATGCCGGAACCAGCTGATGCACTCCCCAGAACCACCTACTGGTCACGCCAAAATCAACTGCCGGCTATGCCAGAACCACACGGCAGACACTCCGGAATCACATGCCAGGCATTCCGGAACCACCTCTCAGAGGTGCCAGAACCACATGCCGGAGACTCCGGAATCACCTGCCGGGCATGGCAGAACCACCTCTCAGACATGCCAGAACCACATGCCAATGACACCGGAAACACCTGCCGAGCACGCCAGGACCACCTGCTCGACTCGCCAAAACCACCTGCTGGACACGCCAAAATCACCTGCCGGCTACGCCACAACCATTTGGTGAACTCTTCGGAATCACCTGCCGGGCTGGCTGGAACCACCTGCCGGTCACGCCAACATCACCTGCCAGCTATGCCAGAACCACTTGCCGGACACCATGGAAACACCTGTCGTGCCGGCTGGAACCACCTATCAGACGTGCCAGAACCATGTGCCTGAGATGCCGGAACCACACCCCGAACAGACCGAAACCACCTGCCAGACCCGCCTGAACCACCTGCCGAGCACGCCGGAACCACCTACTCGACTCGCCGGAACCACCTACCTGACACGCTAAAATCACCTGCCGGGTATGCCACAACCACTTGGTGGACACTCCGGAATCATCTGCCGGACATGCCAGAACCAGCTCTCAGACACACCAGAACCACGTGCCGGACACGCCGGAAGCACCTGCTGATCATGCCTGAGCCAAAAGCTCGACTTGCAAGAAACACCTGCCAGACACGCCAAAATGACCTGCCGGGTACGCCAGAACCACGTGGCGCACACTCCAGAATCACCTGTCGGGCATGCCGGAAACAACTCTCAGACGTGCCAGAACCTCGTGCCGGACACGCCAGAACCACCTGCCGGACAGATCGGAAACACCTGCCGGACACGCAGGAACCACCGGCTCGACTCGCCGGAACCACAGCCGGACATGCAAAATGACCTGCCGGCTACGCCAGAACCACTTGGCGAACACTCCGGAATCACCTGTCAGGCAAGCCGGAACCAACTCTCAGACGTGCCAGAACCAAATGCCGGACACTCCGGTATCACCTGCCGGGCTGGCTGGAACCACCTGCCGGTCACGCCAACATCACCTTTCAGCTATGCCGGAACCACTTGGCGGACACTCCGGAAACACCTGTAGGGCCGGCTGGAACCACATCTCAGACGTGCCAGAACCATGTGCCTGAGATGCCGGAATCACACCCCGAACAGACCGAAACCACCTGCCAGACCCGCCTGAACCCCCTGGCGAGCACGCCTGATCCACCTGCTCAACTAGCCGGAACCACCTTCCAGACACGCCAAAATCACCTGCCAGGTCTACCAGAACCACTTGGTGGACACTCCGGAATCATCTGCCGGACATGCCAGAACCAGACCTCTGACACACCAGAACCACGTGCCGGACACGCCGGAAGCACCTGCTGATCATGCCTGAGCCACATGCTCGACTTGCCAGAAACACCTGCCAGACACGCCAAAATCACCTGCCGGGTACGCCAGAACCACGTGGCGGACACTCCGGAATCACATGTCGGGCGTGCCGGAACCAACTCTCAGACGTGCCAGATCCACCTGCCGGACAGACCGGAAACACCTGCTGGACACGCCGGAACCACCGGCTCGACTCGCCGGAACCACCAGCGGACATGCAAAATGACCAGCCGGCTACGCCAGAACCACTTGCCGAACACTCCGGAATCACCTGTCGGGCGTGCCGGAACCACCTCTCAGACTTGCCATAACCATGTTCTGGACACGCCGGTACCACCTGCTGAGTATGCCGGAACCAGCTGATCCACTCCACAGAACCACCTAGTGGACACGCCAAAATCAACTGCCGGCTACGCCGGAACCACTGGCTCGACTCGCCGGAATCACTGCCGGACATGCAAAATGACCTGCCGGCTACGCCACAACCACTTGGCGAACACTCCGGAATCACCTGTCGGGCATACCGGAACCACCTCTCAGACTTGCCAGAACCAAGTTCCGGACACGCCTGTACCACCTGCCTAGTATGCCGGAACCATCTCTCAGACGTGCCAGCACCATGTTCCGGACACGCCGGTACCACCTGCCGAGCTCGCCGGAGCCACCTGCTGGACACGCCAAAATCACCTGCCGGGTACGACAGAACCACGTGGCGGACACTCCGGAATCACCTGTCGGGCATGCCGGAACCAACTCTCAGACGTGCCAGAGCCTCGTGCCGGTCACGCCAGAACCACCTGCCGGACAGACC